>NC_137805.1:42851003-43098503 GCF_963383645.1 Muscardinus avellanarius
GGAGGAAAAGGAGGACGAGGGGGAGGAAGAGGAGGAGGAAAAGGAGGACGAGGGGGAGGAAGAGGAGGAGGAAGAAGAAGAAAGACCGTCAGGCAGTTCCTGGTAGGGCAGTGAGGAGCCATTGCTGGTCTTGAGCACAGTCCATGGACTGGAAGAAGGGCTAGAGAAAGGAAGGTCGGGGGAGGCTGGCGTGAAGGTCCAGGGAGAGCTGGGAGTATGGCAAGGTTGTGGGTACGTGGGAAGCACAGGAGAGATCTAGAGGAATGCATAAGGGCGGTTTCAGGCCAGGGTCACAGACCTAAAGCCCGCAGAGTCCGTGGGATTCTGGCTCTGTACCAGCTGATTGTTGCCACGTAGAAATGAAGGTCCAGGATGGCCTTTTTCAAAAGATAGCAACAATCAGACTTTTAAAACTGCAGACTCTGAAAATGATGGCAGCCAAATTGGAAAACGTTTACCTCGGAAAGGCCGCTGCACAGGTGCACGCTCTCCTCGGTGAGGGTGACGCCCCCAGGGAGGAAAGGAAGAGAGGGCTTCCTGGAGAAGCGGGCAGGGGCCACGCCTCCGGCTGAGAGACCTGGGTACCAAGGCAGGAGGCAGCTAAGTGAGCCCAAAAGAAACAGATAAAGGAGCAGAAAACAGGAACAGGAGCTTCACAGAGGGAGGACACGGTGGGCGGTAAACATCTGAAGCAGGCCAGGCACTGTGGTGAACGCCTGTAATCCCAGTACTTAGGAGGCTGAGACAGAAGGATCACAGACTTGAGACCAGCCTCAGCAACTCAGGGAGACTCAGCAACCCGGTGAGACTTTGTTTCAAACCAAAAAACAATAAAAGGGTCGAGGGTGTAGCTCCGAAGTAGAATACCCTGGGTTCAATCCCCAGTACCACCAAAAAGTTTAAAAACAAAAAGAGATCTCGCTAGCCACCATGACGCCATGCCACTGTGAGCCCCCCCTGGCCAGCGGAAAGGACCACCATAAAAAGTCAGACACACCAACAGCTGGAGAAGAGGCAGCGCAGCAGCAGCTCTGATGCCCGGCGGCCAGTGTGGCGAGCGGGCCCACCACTGTGGCCCAGCAGCCCCCGCCGCCCAGACTGCAGGGCAAGTGAACCCGCCCAGATTCCTGCTCGGTGAGCCGCGGGCATTTCTAACAAGCCTGGGTGCCAGGCTGATGGCCACATTTTTCAGAGCACAGGTGCACCCGTCCCAGCACTGCCACACCTGAAAACAATCCAGTGATCACTGACAGGAGAATACGAAAATAAGGCAAGAAAGAGTGGTCGGGTCACGCAGCCTGCGGGATGACGATCACTGTCACTCACCGCGTAGACAGACTGGCAGCAGCAGCACTGAGTCGGAAAAAGGAGAAAAGACTATATATAGTAATTGCCTTTTAACATAGAATCAATAAGCTAGTAAAAACAAACAACATATTACTTAGGTATTAATAGTGCAATAAAATGAAAAATAAGAAAACCAGGGAAGGAAAGATAAGTTTGAAATTCAGAGTCCTAGCAACCTCTAGGAGACGGCCAGCGTGGGCTGGCCCACGTGGGTTCTGTTCCAGCCAGCGGGGTGGGCAGTGGCTCACGGTGTGCATTAGATTATGGGATGTCCCATACTCTGTAGCGTCGTATACACTGGAGCGATGCTGAGAGCACATCGGGAAGCAAGGACTCTTTATTTCGACAGTGTGTACCTGAGACCCACGCTTAACAGAGAGAAGCCGGGTGTGGTGCGCACACCTGTAATCCCAGCTACATCGGGGAGGCTGAGGTGGGAGGATTGCAAGTTCAAAGCCAGCCTGGGCAACTTAGTGAGACCCTGTCTCAAAATAGAAAATAAAGCCGGGCGTGGTGGCGCACGCTTGTAATCCCTGCGCTTGGGAGGCAGAGACAGGAGGATCACACAGGTTCGAAGCCAACCGTGCTGGCTTAAGAGACCCTGTTTCCAAATAAAATTATTTTTAAAAAAATAGGTCTGGGAGTGTAGCCTGGAGGTAGAAGGGCTTCCAGGAACCCCAGTACCACCAAAAAATGAAAAATAAAAAATAAATGAATAAATAAATAGAAAATAAAGAAGGCTGGGATACAGCTCAGTAGCAGAGCACCCCTGGATTCTCTCTCTAGTATCACAAAAGATAGATGATAGATGGACAGATAGAGAAAGAAAGAAAACCAAAGAGACAGAGACTCAGAGTCGGAAAGACCAAGAGATGAGCAGATGAGAGCACAGCCTGGGCTGGGTGAGAGGGCTCCAAACACCAGCGCAGCCTGGTGTGTGGGGGCAGCCAGGGCTCCGAGGGGAGCAGGGGCAGACGAGGGGCCGGGGCCGGTGACCCAGCCCAGAGACCAGGAGGGAGTCGGCGTGGGCGGAGGCCGCGGCCCTGGGCCTCCGGGGTTCTCCCCTCACCCACCAGCAGACCCGCCGGCTCAGCCAGAGCGGGCACCAGGGCCCTGGGTTTCAGGAAGGATCCTGAACGTGGATGAGTAACTGACTCGATCCAGAAAATCTGCTGGTGGAGAAAGTCCATTTGGCAGCAGGCGCCGTCCAGCCTTGGTAGCGACCAACTCTAGTAATACCAAATTCAGATACTGACTTCATTTGATAATGAAGAGACTCGTTTGTACCAAACCCGATAATGTCCGGGTGGATCAGGACAGATCTAGCGAATGCCCAGCCCCAGACGTTCTCTGGGTCAGTCACACACCTGGACAGGCTGGGCTAGCCCGCTGAGGACAAGAGGAAGGGACTCCCAGGTCCCTGCTCCAGCCTCCCCCTTTCCAACCCATCCTTCACACGAGCCCCAGAGAGACCTTTTCATGCCAGGTCTGACTGCACCCCTCCCCAGCTCAGAGCACTGCACTGGCTCCCTAGCACCTGGGGTGAAGTTTGAACTCCTGCATGGTATCAAAGCTCAGCCCCATTTGGCTTTTGCACCCTCTCCAGGTTGGCTCTGGTAAAATCCCAGGACTGAGCAGACGCCACAGTCCTCCCAGAGACAAGGAGCTGTTTCACACCTCAGCCTTTACCTGGGATGCTCCTTCCCCTGGCAGGTTGCCTTTCAAAGTCCATCTCCAGGGTTGCCTGCTCCAAGGAAGCCTCCCTGATGGATGTGCCCTACACCCATCCCCAGCCTTTCACCCTCCAGCGCTTCACTGTGACTAAGGCGTGTCAAACACCAGCCAGGCCGAGTCTGGCCGCCGCCTCAGCCTGCAGCTGTGCTGGACAGCTCCCACGCTGGCTGTCACAGGTGCCACCAGCTTGATCCACTTTTTCTGCCCCATGATGCTTTTTGAGGTTGTGCTGGCCCAGCCCAGGCACAGGGCAGCTTAAAATGCCGAGGAGTTAAAGCCCCCAGGAGCAGTGGTGCCTGCTTGTAATCCCTGCATTTGGGAGACTGAGACCGGAGGATCTCTGTTCACAGACAGCCTCAGCTACTTAGGCCCTCTGCAACCTAGTGAGATCTTGTTAAAAAAAAAAAAAGAATAAAAAATAGGGTAGGGGCGGGAGGTTGAATGTCCCTGGGTTCCATTCCCAGACCCGAAAAAAAATTAAAAAATAAAAAAATAAAGCCCCCAGAAGCGCCTTGGGCCCCTCACAAGGGCAGAGTCATGGGTAAGCGCCCAGCTTCCCAGCATCAGGGAGATGGCACTGGGGTGCCCACCACCCTTCTCAAAAGATGCCCAACAGGTTGGAGTCCGCAGCGGTCACCGGCTCACTAATGCACACGCCCTATCGGTTTCCTCCTCCTTCCTAGAATCACTTCCCAAATAACTACCGCACTCAAGTGCTTGCCTCCAATCTGTTTGGGGGACCCAAGCTTAGACCTGTTTGCTTTTATTTCCTTTCATCTCTCCATGAGACCAGAAGTAGGTCACAGAGGTTCAGGTCACCTCAAGCTCTTCTCAAAATGTGGTGCTCGCGGGGCGGAGACAGATCGCGCAGGATTGAAGCCAGCTGCGCTGGCTCAAGAGACCCTGTTTCCAAATAAAAAAGTATAAAATAGGTCTGGGAGTGTAGCCCAGAGGTAGAAGGGTTTCTGGGAACCCCAGTACCACCAAAAAAAAAAAAAAATGTGGTACTTGACTGTCTGGGATTCAAGGTGATAGGTGTGCCATTTGTGCCTCTGGGACCTGGCGCCCAGACTCAGCCAAGCCCCGAAGCCTCCCAGACTGAGTGGAGCTCCCCGGGGCAGGGGGCCACGTGGGCCCCCCTCCTTCCCTGGATTTCCAAGCGTTCCAGGTGCTCCCGTGGGTCCCTGCACTTCATTAGCTGTGTTCAGTGTGGAAGGCGCATGGCTCCGGGGTGGACAGTGCTGGATCAGTGTTTGCTTGGCCACAGCTGGCTGCGAGCACAAGCTACTCAGCCTCCCGGGCCTCAGTTTCCATGCAAACGCCTGCTTGGCAGCGTTGTGACTCCCGAGACGGAAGCACTTGGTAAACCTCAAAGCGAGTTACAAGGCTGAGCTGCCGTACCCAGGGCTGGCGCCAGGCCTGGCATGGAGGAGGTGCCTGAGAAGGGTCTGGAGAGCCAGCTGATTCAAGCTGGGAATGGAAGCCCCGCGGCTTGCTTTCATCCACTGCCTCCCCCACTCGGTGTCACCAAGCTGGAGCGGTGCTAGGGACGCAGAGGCTCAGTGGTCCTCCGAGGAGACCCAGAAGAGCCAGCACTGTTGGAAGGGCTGTGGCCGAGCATCAGATGGGAAGAGGTGACGCCTGGGGTGAGCCGAGAGCCCGAGGAGCACGGGGAGGCAGCAGGTGCTCAGTGCAGGCTCACACAAGGGCCGGGGTTGCAGCAGGTGCACACGGGCTGCACCCTGAGCGCATGAGGAGGAAGCAAAGGTCAGCGGGGATGGATGGAGGACCGCGCGCTCCTCTCGAGGATCCGGGACTTCTACAGAGGGTGGATGGGAGCGGCAGAAATGAGGACAAGAAGCCGGCCGTGGGGCGCACGCTTGTAATCCCAGGATTGGGGAGGCTGAGATTGGAGGATCGCGGTTTGCAGCCAGCTTCAGCTACTTAGTGAGGCCCTCTGCAACTCAGTGAGACCCTGTTTCAAAATAAAGACTAAAAAAATAGGGCTGGGGGTGAAGCTCAGTGGTGGAATGCCTTTGGGTTCCATCCCCAGTACTGCAGAGAGAGAGAGAGAGAGAGAGAGAGAGAGAGAGAGAGAGGAAGAAGAAGAAGAAGAAGAAGAAGAAGAAGAAGAAGAAGAAGAAGAAGAAGAAGACGACGACGAGGAGGAGGAGGAGGAGGAGGAGGAAAGAAAAGAAGGAAGGAGGACAAGGGCAGGAAACACTTCCTTTCGGTGGGAACTTGGCGTTTTGTTTGCCCCTCAGCGCCTCGTTCCCTCATCCATACAATGAAGCTAAAAGCCACACCGCATGGTAAGGGCGGGCGCACTTAGCCCGAGAGCAGCAGGGCGCTCTGCTCAGGGTGCAGCTGAACAGGGGAGAGAGTGGGGGATGAGTGAATTTCCACGTGGTCAGGAGCCCTGGGCCTTTGCTCACACCGCACTGCGCCTGGAGCCCATCAGCCCAGGTCCACCACCTCCCCCCACCGCCACCCCTTGCAGCAAGGCCTCCCTCTCACCCACAGCTGGAGGCCTGGGACTGTGTGTGTGTGTGTGTGTGTGTGTGTGTGTGTGTGTGTGTGTTACTGGAGACTGAACACAGGGCCATTTTACCTCTGAGCTATAACCTCAGGCCTATTTTATTTTCTGATTTTGAAACAGGGTCTCACTAAGTTGTAGAGGGCTTCACTAAGTTGCTGAGGCTGGCCACGAACTTGTGATCCCCCATGTGCAGGGATGCCAGGCATGTGCCACCACGCCCAGCTGCAGGCTGGGACCTTCCGGGCCACCTGGTGCAGCAAGCGCAGAGCCAGGACTGGTGCCCGCTCCCTGCCCTGACGCCACGGCGCTTCCTCTTCCTCCCAGCAGGGATTTGCCTCCAGGCCCTGCCCTGGTGCTCTCAGGGGAGGCACCTGGGTCCCAGCTCCCTGAAGGCCAGAGCAGCTGCCTCTGCCTCCAGCTGCCCGAGCCACCATCTGCTTCCACCCGAGCCCTCGGCTCCTTTCTTAAAATAATTCCTTCTGTTTCCTTGGAGACATCTCTCACATGGAAGAAAGGAGGGAGGGAGGGAGGAAAGACGCGGGGGGCAGGTTGGGTTCTGTTTCCTGAGCACCTACTGTGTACCAGGCTGACCTCCGCCACCCCTCTGAGCCAGGGATCTCTCCCCGAGGCCTGCAGACCCGACGTCCCTCATCCCCACCTCACAGCAAGTAAGAGCGGGTCCAGGATTTGAACCCGGATCTGTAGGTCTGAACCGCCAAGCCCATACCACATGGTGCCGAGGTGTGTTGGGGACCATGGGGGAGTCCTGCCTTGTCTCAGGTCCAAACGTCTTGGCCAGGGCACGAGCCAACCTCCCCAACAGACCGCCTTCCTTGATTGAATTCACAGTCCATCCATGGCACCTGCTGTTGCCAGGCCCCCAGCTGGCACGGAGGGGGAGAGGGGCCTCAGAGTCAAAGAAGACAAGGTCTTCTCCCCTGGAGCACCCAGCGGGCGGGAGCGAAGGACACAGGGAATGGCTGCTGGCCCATTTCTTCCCTCCGCAGCACCAGAGGACTCTGAGGGGCCATTCCAGCGCTCCCCCCTGAGCCCTAGCCTGTAGGGTTTAAGATTTTCACAGGAAACGGAACCCCAAAGAAGTAAGTTCACTTACTAAAAATGCACAGGGAGGAAATGGGGAACCAGTGGTCTCCAGGGAGGATAATTTGCTGGAATGGCCGAGGCCTATCTAGAGTACGGCTGTGAGCTGGGGGAGGGGCGTGTGGCAGAAGCCCAAGGACCCCGGGAGAGGGAGGCAGGAGGGTATGGACAGGGCTCACCCTGCTCCGGCCTCAGCTCTCACGCCAGCCCCCAGCACAACATTGCAGGACCTGACACCACCCACCCAGCAGAAGGCTATCCAAGTCCACCTGCCGGAGGCTCCAGCAACCCCCCTGGGCCTTGGCATGCTCGTGCCCTGGCGAGTGGCCCACTGGCTGCCCGGGGTCCAGGGCTGGAATTTAGAGGCTGCTATGGCACCTGATGGTGCAGCCTGGGAGAGGAGGGGCCTCCTGCCACAGCAACCTGGGCGCAGGCACGCCCAGTCTTTTTTTTTTTTTTTTTTTTTTTGGTAGTACTGGGTTCCTGGAAACCCTTCTACTTCCGGGCTACACTCCCAGACACCTGATTTTTATATTTTTTATTTGGAAACAGGGTCTCTTAAGCCAGCAATGCTGGCTTTGAACCTGCGTGATCCTCCTGTCTCTGCCTCCCAAGCGCGGGGATTACAAGAGTGCGCCACCACGCCCGGCACTTATTTTATTATTTTGAAACGGGATCTCATTAAGTCCTTGAGGGCCTCACTAAGTTCCCGATGCTTGCCTTAAACCTATGACCTTCCTGTCTCAGCTTTGCAAGTCCTAGGACATGAATATGAGTATGTCACCAGGCTTGGGTCTTTTTGTTTTGCGGTAGAATCTTGCTAAGTTGTCCAGGCTGCCCTTGCACCTCTGATGCTCCTGTCTCAGCCTCCCAAGTTGCTGGGCTCACGGGCTGGGCTGCTGTGCCCAGCTTTCGGAGGGGAAAGTCTGAGGGTCAGAGTGTAGTGATGCTGGCCTAAGGGCCCACTGAGCAGGGTGGGCCGGGAGCTCTGCCTTCAAGACCCGCTTCCCCTGCATCCACCAAGCCTCTCACTCACCCAGAGCTTGTAAGAAGATATCCAGGAAAATCGGCAATCAGAGGAGAGGCTGGGCCCGGGGAGAGCATGACCAAAGGCATGGAGTGGACAGTCATTCAGAGAGAGCGAGCCGCGGCCCATGTTAAGCAGAAGCCGCTACAAGGATGTGAGCAGAGGAAGAGCAAGCGGTCCAGGAGTGGTGTGGGACGGGAGCCAGGGAAGCCTCCGAAGGGGCAAGGAAACGACGCTGTCCCAAAACACAGGCTGCAGCCAGCACTTGGGAGGCTGAGACAGGAGAACTGCAGGTTAGAGGTCAGCCTCCACAACTTAGTGAGATTCTAAGCAACCTAGAGAGACTCAGCAGCCCAGTGAGACCTTGTTTCAAAATAAAAAGAGCTGGGGGTGTATCTTGGAGGCAGAACACTCTGGGTTCAATCCCCAATGCCCCCCAAAATAAGTAAATCACACAGTGTATTAGATGTTTATAAAGTTCCATAAAAAAGAAAAGTAGAGCCGGGCGTGGTGGTGCACGTTTGTAATCCTGGTATTTGGGAGGCTGAGACAGGAGGATGGCAATTCATGGACAGCCTCCCTACTCAGTGAGGCCCTCTGCAATTTAGTGAAACCTTGTTTCAAAGTAAAGAATAAAAGCCGGCATGGTGTAATCTGCCTGGTGGCCCATGATGCTTGTCATCCCCGCGCTTGGGAGGCGGAGACAGGAGGATCGCGCAGGTTCGAAGCCAGCCTCAGCTGGCTTAAGAGACCCTGTTTCCAAATAAAATATAAAATAGGTCTGAGAGTGTAGCCCAGAGTAGAAGGCCCCAGGGTTCCATCCCCAGTCCCACAAAAAAAAAATTTTTTTAAAGTAAAGAATAAAAAATAGGGCTGGGAGTGTAGCTCAGACATAGAATGCCCCTGGATTCCATCCCCAGCACCACAAAAAAGAAGAAGAAGGAGAAGGAGAAGGAGGAGGAGGAGGAGGAGGAGGAGGAGGAGGAGGAGGAGGAGGAGAAGAAGAAGAAGAAGAAGAAGAAGAAGAAGAAGAAGAAGAAGAAGAAGAAGAAGAAGAAGAAGAAGAAAGTAGATCAGGGTGAGAGGAACGGGAAGTGCTATTATTGGTGCAGATTATTAATTTTCCTAAGGGAGCAGGTGGAACTCACTGAGAGGCGATAGAAGACAGGAGTCCAGGGGTGTCCTTGCAGATATCTGGGGAAGTGTTCCAGATGGAGGGTGCACTTAGTGTGAAGGCTCTAAGGTGGGAAACCAAAAGTCCCCCTGCTCATAAAGTACTAAGTTAAGAATATTATATGGAGCCAGGCATGACAGTGCATGCCTGTAATCCCAGTACCTGGGAGGCTGAGACAGGAGGACCACAGATTTGAGGCCAGCCTCACTCAGCAACTTAGCGAGGCCCCATTTGAAAATAAAAAGTATGCCAGGCGTGGCGGCACACACTTGTAATACCCATGTTTGGGAGGCGGAGACAGGAGGATGGCGCAGGTTGGAAGCCAGCCTCGCTGGCTTAAGATACTCTGTTTCCAAATTTAAAAAAGTATATATATAAAAAAATAGATCTGGGAGTGTAGCCCGGAGGTAGAAGGGTTTCCAGGAACCCCAGTACCACCAAAAAAGAAGAAGGAGGAGGAGGAGGAGGAGGAGGAGGAGGAGGAGGAGGAGGAGGAGGAGGAGGAGGAAAGGAAGGAAGGAAGGAAGGAAAGAAAAAAAAAAGAAAAGAAAAAGAAAAAGTAAACAGGGATGGGATGTAGCTCAGAGGTAAAATGCCCCTTCAATCCCTGGTTGTCGCGCGCAGTGACGACTCTTACACGATCTTCCTCAAGCAGTTTTATTACCCCAGGTTCTTGTACAGTTCCTCTTTAATGCTCTCTCAACGCCCTCTCAGGTAAAAACAACATCAGTCTTCTATCCTCTCCCTCATCACTCCACCAACCCTCTTCCGTGGCACTCTACGTCTCTGCTGCAGCACACACCGGTCACAATGGTGGCTTTGTGAACATGTCCGTCCCAGCTCGGAGCCCGGAGCAGTCCGCCAAGGAACTGCTCTTCCTGTCCACCAACCCTCTTAGCTCCTTCTCTCTCTTCCCGCTAGGGCATGCGCGCTTTTTAACCTTCTCCTGGGCGGGCAGGTGGTAGCACGAGGCGTTGCGTCACTAATTATCCGTAAGGCGCCTGATAGGGCTCACTGCGCAGGCTCAGGGCACCGCCAGCCTCGTGAGCCCCGTGACTTGGCTGCAAGCCCAGGCGCCATCTTGAGTCCACGCTGGCAACAAGCCTGGGTGCCACCTCGGTCCTGCCGAGTGGGCCCCGACACCTGGTATTCCACCAAAAAAAAAAAAAAATGGAAAAGGATAACTTAAAGAAAATACAGACTTCCGGGAAGATGGCGACTGAGAAAAGCGGGGCTTAAGAGCCCCGCTAACAACCAATCTCCATTACCACAAAATCAGCGCCTTTCATAGCCAGAAAACACCATCACCAGAGAAACAAAAAAAATCACCAGGCTCCAGAGAGAAAGCTGACTGAGAACAGAGCTCAGAGCCACAGAGGAGATACACCGGCCTCACGCCCGAGGATGCGGCAGCAGCGCTTTACTGCCGGCGGCAGTGGCAAATTGACCGGACGGCTACAGCAAGCCGAGGTGAGCCGCTGCGGAACAGCCAGGCAGGATTTCTCGCCAAAGGTAAAATCTAAAGCTCCCAGTGGCTGAGCTCAGTACACGCTGCAGGGATTCAGAGTGGAACTCAAAACCAAGAAGAAATACGCCAGCCTCACAGCCAAGGGCGTAGCAGCGGCGCCATATTGCCACTGGCTGCAGCAGCAGCGAATTCACGGAGTCCAGTACAGCTACATCTGTGTACTCAAGAACAGTGAGTCAAATTGCGGGCCACAGAGGAGAAATCCCAGTACTGTACTCCCTGGGACTTGACCCAGTGGGGGAGGGGCGGTGGCAGAGATATCACACCATAGGAGAACGTGCAACCTGGCACCCCCCATAGTCTAAAGCAGCCTCTATCGACTCCCTGGGTCGGAGACTCTGCGATCCAACCCAGTAAAGGAGTAGTGGGGTCTGAGATACTACTGACTCGAGATCCAGAACACCTTAAGTGAAGTCATAGTGACCCAAGGGAAGAACCCAGAGAAGGCACAAACTTCCGAAATCATGGGAAAGAGGAATAATACTGGAGCAATGAATGCCCACAACCCCACAACATCAGAACCCGATAAAACAGAAATTCAGAGATTTCAAGAAGATCAAATCAGGAAACTAACTGTAGAAATAATAGAGGTGCTTCGAAAAGAACTCAGAGCCAAAAAGAGATAAAGGATGCAATTAATGAAGTAAAGGCCTCAATTCAAAGCACAAACAACTGATTAGACCACATGGAGAACAGAATCTCGCTCTTAGAAGATGATCATTCCAAAAATGAACGCATAGTTTCTAATCTAGGAAAAAATATCCGACAGCAGGAATCTGACATTGAAGAAATATGGGCCCATTTTAAGAGAGCTAACCTAAGAATAATTGGAATAGAGGAGGGAAAAGAAGGTGAAAGCAAAGGGATCAACAATCTCTTCAAGGAAGTAATAGCAGAAAATTTTCCAAACATAGAGCAAGAGGTTGATACACAGGTCCAGGAAACTTATAGAACTCCCTTTAGACAGGATCGGAGAAGAGGATCCCCACGCCATATAATTGTCAAAATGACCAATGTGGAAGCCAAGCAGAGAATCTTAAAGGCAACAAAAACAAAGGGCCAAGTGACATTCAGAGGCAAACCAATTAGAATCACTCCAGACTTCCCAAACCAAGTCATGAAAGCCAGAAGGGCTTGGAGTAACATATTCCAAACTCTGAAAGAAAACAACTTCCAGCCAAAAATTTCCTACCCAACAAAACTTTCTATCAAATTAGATGGGGAAATAAGAAGCTTCCACGACAAACAGAAACTGAAGGAATTTATGTCTTCAAAACCAGCGCTAGAGAAAATACTCAAAGAGATTAACTACAAAGAAGAAATAGGTAACACACACCAGAACCAGAGAAACAAGAGTTTCCATCCAATAGTCAACTAAGATTGGTTATCTGTGGAGATTCATTACTTATGTTAGTCTTTTACCTATCTCTAAATGGTATTGTTTGCCTTTATTGTTGTTAATTTTTAGGATTTCTAGTTGGAATATTAATATACCTTCAGATATAGCATTTGGAAATATTTTATCCCATTCTATTAGTAACTGTTAACTCTGTTTACATTGTCTTTGGATATACAATTTTTTTTTATTTTTTAGGGAGTTTGTATACTCTTCTGTTGCCTGTGCCATTGAAATCATATCCAAGAAATCACTGCCAATTTCAATGTTGTGAGGTTTTATGACCCAGATTTTCTCCTAAAAGTTTATAGTCTTAAGATTTATATTTAGGTCTTTTATCTATTTTGAGTTAATATTTGTATATGGGATTAGGTAAGGGTCCAACTTTATTCTTTTCCATGTAATTATTATGTTTCAACAATATTTAGTTAAAAGATTATTATTTCCACCACCAAATGTTCATGGAAACTTTGTCAAAAATAACTTGACAATATAGGGAAGAATTTAGCTCTCGGCTTTTATTTAACTCCAAGGGTTTATATATCTGCCTTTAGAACAGTACTACACTGTTTCAATTATTTTAGCTTTATATGGTTTGAAATCAGAAAATATATATCTTCTAGCTTTGTTCCTTTTCAAGATCGTTTTGGGTATCTAGAGCCCATATTCCATATTAGGATAGATTTTTTTTTCTGAAAAATAAATATATAAATATATGATAGTTTCACCTAAAAAAATAAAAAAAAAATTCTCTGGTAAGAAATTAAGTAAAAAGAAATATTGAAATGTTATCTTTAAGTCATCAAAAGCTTGGTATCAGACAAATGAAACTGTTATGAGAGATTATCATTTTTAATTTTGGATAAATTGCTATAATACTAAACATCAACCACTAAGCCAAGCATGGGAGGGAGGGATGGGGAGAGAATGGGGTGGGGATCGGGTGGGGGCTGACTGGGCAATGTGTGCATGTATGTCTACAAAAGTTTGTATCCCACTATGATGTATGAATACAATGCACCAATTAAAAAAAAAAAAGAAAGAAAGAAAATTAAAGCTACAAGAAAAAAAAATTTGAAACCGGGTCTCACTGAGTTGCGAAGGGCCTCACTAAGTAAATAGCTGAGGCTGTCTTTGAACTGTGATCCTCCAGTCTCTGCTTCCTAAATGCTGGAATTACAAGTGTGCGCCACCATGCCCAGCTCTGGCTGCCTTGTTTCTATGAGGTAACAGGGAGACATTTACATCCTAGTTTTGTGAGAAGCCACCAGTTTTCCAAAGTAGCTTTATCACTTTCCATTCCCATCAACAATACACGAGAGTTCCTGTGGCTCTGCATCCTCACAGCATGATATCAGTAATGAGTGATTTGTACTGGGGATTAAACCCAGCTCGTTCCACCGCTGAGCTACGCCCACAGGTGTTTTATTTTGAAACAGGGTCTTGCTAAATTGCTAAGACTGGCCTGAAACCTGCGGTCCTCCTGTCTCAGCCTCCCCAGTACTGGGATTGCAGGTGTGCCGCTGCACCTGGCTCACACTGTTGTAATTTACAATTTTCTAAAAACATTAATGTTGCCCCACATTCATCTGCCTACTTGCCATCAGCACCAAGTTGCTGAGGCTGGCCACCAACCTGCGATCCTCCTGTCTCAGCCTCCCAAACACTGGGGTTATAAGTGTGCACCACCACGCCCAGCTTTTCGTTTTGGTTTAGAAACAGGGTCTCACTAAGCTGCTGAAAGCCTCACTATTGCTAAGGCTGTCCTCGAGCCTTAGCAATAGTCTCTTTTGTCTCAGCCTCCCAAGTACTGGGATTACAGGCATATGCCATCACACCCATCTTTTGTCCATTTTTAAAAGTCAGGTTGTTTGAGCCGGGCATGGTGGTGCAACGCTTGTAATTCTAGTATTTGGGAGGCTGAGACAGGAGGATCACGGTTCATGGACAGCCTCAACTACTTAGTAAGGCCCTTTGCAACTCAGTGAGACCCTGTTTAAAAATAAAGAATAAAAAAAAAAGGGCTGGGGTGTAGCTCAAAGGTAGAATGCCCCTGGGTTCCATCCCCAGGACTGGAAAAAAAAAGGGGGGAGGGGTCAGGTTGTTTGTTTCTTATTGTTATTGTTGAGTTTGAGGGATTATTTGTATATTTCGCATGAGTCATTTACCAGATGCATCCTTTACAAAACTCTCCTCCCAGTCTGAGGTTTGTCTTCTCATTCTTCTGACCTTGTCTTTCGCAGAGGAGTCTTTAATTTTAATGAGATGCAGTTTATCAATGATTTCTCTCACGCACCATGTCTGTAGAGTCATGGACGTTCTGAGGGTCTTCTGGGCTTTCTCCATGGTGTCTCCCAGGGGTTTTGTTTCACGTGTAGGTCCGCAATCCCCTGGGAGATGATCTTCGTGAAGGGTGTGAGGTCTGTGTCTAGATTTCCATTGTCCGCGTGTTTTACCCCGTCGCTTCAGCACCGTGTGTTGGGAGGACTACTCTTGCTCCCTTGTCCCAGTACTTGCAAGGCCAAGCCAGGCAGATCGCAAGTTCGAAGCCAGCCTCAGCAACTTAACGAAGCTCTCCGCAACTTAGGAAGACCCTGTTTCCAAATAAAAAATAAAATAAGGCTGGGGTGCAGCTCAGGGTGGAGGCGGGTTGACCACCTTCCCGTGGTCTGTTTTCCAGCCGCGTGGTCTGCCGCACTGCCCCATCTGCCGCTTCCCCTGCCAATGCTGCAGTTGGTCACCACAGCTTCTCTGGTGTATCTTAAAGTCGAGGAGGGTCTGTCCGCCAACTTTCTTCTTCATTTCTGAGTTGGATGTTCTGGATCCTTTGTTTCTCTATAGAACCTGTAGAATCCGTTTGTTGATATGCACAAAATAACTTCTTTGAATTTTGATTTAGATTGCACTGAACCTATAAATTGAGTTGGAAAAAAAAAACCACACCAAACAAGCAGAATTGCCTTTTCTTTTTGGTACTGGAAAGCAAACCCAGGGGCATTCTACTTCCAAGCTATATCCCCAGTCGCCCACCATGCCCACTTGCCTAGGAAGGTTTTAATGGATACATTTATAGGACTATTCAGATCTTTTGTTTCTCTGCTGTCCATTTTGGTAAGTAATGTTTTCCAAGGAATGTGTCCATTTCAACTAAGTTATTGGCATAAAGGTGTCTGCAATATTTGCTTACCGCCATTTCAGTGTCTGTAGCGTCTGTAGTGATGACCCTTCTTCACTCGAGGGTTATGACTCGTGTCCCTACTCCCTCCTTCTCTGTCTCTCTATCCACCCCTTCCTCTGCCCTCGACCAATTTTTGGCTTTGTTAATTTTCAGGCTCTATCTATCATCTATCTTCATGGTACTGGAGTATTCTACTTAGGAGCTACACCCCCAGTCCTTTTTTATTTTTTATATTTGCTTGTAAATAGGGTCTTGCTAGGTTGTTGAAAGTCTCACTAAGTTGCTGACGCTGCATTCCTCCTGTTTCAGCCTCCCAAGTGTAGGATTACAGGACCTTGCCACCATGCACAGCTTCAGGTTCATTTTAAATTGAAATTCTCAGCTTGACTTTTTTTTTTTTTTTTGCAGTATTGGGAATGGAACCGAGGGGTATTCTACCTCCAAACTACACCCCCTGCCCTATTTTTTATTCTTTGTTTTGAAACAGGGTCTCACTAAGTTGCGGAGGGTCTCACTAAGTAGCTGAGGCTGTCTACGAACTGCCATCCTCCGGTCTCAGCCTCCCGAATACTGGGATTACAAGCGTGCGCCACCATGCCCGGCTAGCTTGACTATTTTGATATATCAGTACTTAAAATTCAGGCCTTGAATCCATGTGAGGGACAGGCAGAGCTCACACCTTCCTAGGGGATGTTTTTCTTTAATCCCACTCAGGTCTGCCGCTGTGTGCGGGGATTTTCAAGAGCAGGTGCCTTCCATCAGCACTGTCTCCGGTGGCTCCCTGCCCTAGGTGGGCCACAGGCTTCGTTACCTGAGCTCGGCGTCCTGAAACCCCAGGCTCCTCTCTTCGCTCCCATGTTCTTGTACGTTTCTGGCATGAGAGGATATCTGTATTTTCTTATATTTTTTATTTATTTATTTTTATTTATTTATTTATTTATTTTTTTATTGGTGCACTGTATTCATACATCATAGTGGGATACAAACTTTTGTAGACATACATGCACACATCACCCAGTCAGCCCCCACCCGATCCCCACCCCATTCTCTCCCCATCCTTCACTCCCATGCTTGGCTTAGTGGTTGATTTTTAATATAGCAATTTATCCAAAATTAAAAATGATAATCTCTGCCGGGCGTGGTGGCGCACGCTTGTAATCCCCGCGCTTGGGAGGCAGAGACAGGAGGATCGCGCAGGTTCGAAGCCAGCCGCGCGCGCTGGCTTAGGAGACCCTGTTTCCAAATAAAAATGTAAAAATAGGTCTGGGAGTGTAGCCCGGAGGAAGAAGGGCTTCCAGGAACCCCAGTACCACCAAAAAAAAAAAAAATGATAATCTCTCATAACAGTTTTATTTGTCTGATACCAAGCTTTTGATGACTTAAAGATAACATTTTAATATTTCTTTTTACTTTCTTCCTTACCAGAGAATATTTTTTTTCTATTTTTTTTAGGTGAAACTATCATATATTTATATATTTATTTTTCAGAAAAAAAATCTATCTTAATATGGAATATGGGCTCTAGATACCCAAAACGATCTTGAAAAAGAACAAAGATAACCAATCTTAGTTGACTGTTGGATGGAAACTCTTGTTTCTCTGGTTCTGGTGTGTGTTACCTATTTCTTCTTTGTAGTTAATCTCTTTGAGTATTTTCTCTAGCGCTGGTTTTGAAGACATAAATTCCTTCAGTTTCTGTTTGTCGTGGAAGCTTCTTATTTCCCCATCTAATTTGATAGAAAGTTTTGCTGGGTAGGAAATTTTTGGCTGGAAGTTGTTTTCTTTCAGAGTTTGGAATATGTTACTCCAAGCCCTTCTGGCTCTCATGACTTGGTTTGGGAAGTCTGGAGTGATTCTAATTGGTTTGCCTCTGAATGTCTCTTGGCCCTTTGTTTTTGTTGCCTTTAAGATTCTCTGCTTGGCTTCCACATTGGTCATTTTGACAATTATGTGGCGTGGAGATCCTCTTCTCCGATCCTGTCTAAAGGGAGTTCTATAAGTTTCCTGGACCTGTGTATCAACCTCTTGCTCTATGTTTGGAAAATGTTCTGCTATTACTTCCTTGAAGAGATTGTTGATCCCTTTGGTTTCACCTTCTTTTCCCTCCTCTATTCCAATTATTCATAGGTTAGCTCTCTTAAAATGGGCCCATATTTCTTCAACATCTGTGGCGAGCCCCACCCTTGTTTGCTGGCGGACTTTTCTAAGATGGCGCTGAACGGAAGTACGGAGAGGCACCAAAGTTGTAAACAAGTCATGCGCAGTCCAACGACTAGAGCGTGGTGTGCACGGGAACAGGTCATGCCATCGGCATCCGGCCAATGGGTGGTTAGAGAATCAGGCGATGTCCGCGTGATCGCCGTCATGATTGGCTGATGGATGCTTATAAGCGGGGCGCGAAGGGCTTGGGGGGAAAGAAGAAGATGTAACAGCTTGGGGCAATAAAGAGCTTGAAGAAGATCGTCTCGAGTGTCGTGCATTACAGGGCGTCCGCCATTTGGTGGCCCGTACGGGGAATCGAAGCAGCTTTCGTTTTGCAGACGATCAGAACTTCCGCTCTCCCAAGGCAGCCGGCTGGTAAGTACTCCCGGGATTTGGGAGGCTCTGGAGAACAGAGGATTATAAAGGTAAAAATATTATTTCCCCAACTCCGTACGGACAAAGGGGAGCTCCAAAAGGAGGTTGTACTAGATTCTCAGGCTGGTCCTGAGTGTCGCTATGGGGAATAACCCTTCACACCCGATACAGAAGGCTTTAAAAGCCCTATTAAATGGAAAGGGATTAAAACTAAGAGACAAGACCATTCAAAACTTTCTAAGCCAAGTAGATGAGGCAGCTCCCTGGTTTGCAGTTTCGGGAGATTTAACCCTGTCGAGCTGGGATAAACTAGGTAAGGACATAGAACGGGCAGAGAAGGACAATCTGGTATCAGGAGGAACCTACCCTTTGTGGCGCCTCATACGAGCGTGCCTAGAACAAAAATACTATAAACCATTAGTACAGGAGGGGCAAGCTGCCCTAGATCAGCTAAAAGAGGAACGATCTATTTCCTCTCACCCCACTAGCGAACAGGGCTCGGATGGGGAGGGAGAATCGGATGAGGAACTTGTTGCCATAGAAAAGGAAGTCAGCAAAATGACCGTGGATACATATTCCTCCCAGGGGTCCCTTCCTCCTCCCTATAATCCTTCGGCCCCCGAGCGTTTAAGACCGACCGGGGGTCGTTCCTTTCATGAAAAGGTATGGAGGGAGCCGGAGGTGTTGATGGCTAGACAAGCTTTTCCCGTATTTCAGCCGCAGGGCGGAGGGCCTCGTTACCATGAGCCTTTAGATTACAAACTAGTAAAACATATTGCTGAGTCAGTGCGAACATACGGCACAAATGCTGCGTATACTGTGGCTACCCTGGAAAGTATTCACAGATATGCCATGACTCCTGGAGATTGGCAAAATTTGGCCCGAGCGGCCCTGACTCCAGGACAGTACTTGGATTGGAAGGCTTTCTTGATCGAGTTTGCAACTGAACAGGCGGCAGCCAATCAAGCCGCTGGGCAGCCTGCCTGGAATGTAGACATGCTCTTGGGGCAGGGACAGTTCGCAAATAACCAAACATGTTTTCCTCAACAGATATACGAACAAATAAATAATTTAGCCATTAGAGCCTGGAAAGGGCTTCCTAATAAAGGGGAGGTATCGGGCAATCTTACCAAAATAATTCAGGGGCCTAACGAGCCTTTTGCTGATTTTGTGGCCAGAATAATAGAGGCTGCTGGACGAATATTTGGAGATGTCGATGCAGCCATGCCTCTTGTTAAACAACTTATTTTTGAACAATGCAATTCAGAATGCAGACAGGCCATAAACCCCTATAAAAATAGAGGCTTAGAGGTGTGGATGAAACTGTGCAGAGAACTTGGTGGGCCTTTAACAAATTCAGGGTTAGCCGCTGCGATCTTGCAGGCCTCTGGTCGGCAAAAGAACAATAATAATACCCGGTTGGGCAATTGTTTTTCCTGCGGGGCGGCGGGACACCTAAAGAGGGATTGCCCTAAACGTGCTGCCCCGCCACAGCAAGCTCCGCCAGATTTATGTAAACGCTGCAGGAAAGGCAGGCATCCCACCGCAGAGTGTCGATCTGTGAAGGATATCGATGGCAATGTTTTATCTTCTCATGCTTTGCCAGAACAGGGCCGTCAACCGCCAAAAAACGGGAAACGGGGCCCTTCCCCTCAGGGCCCTTACAAGTATGGGGGCCAACAAATGTACAGTGCTATGGAGACGGACCAGACACCCCCATGGCCCAATCTGCACCAACCCAAGGAATCAGGAGAGCCACTCCCGGTTCAGCGGGATTGGACCTCTGTGCCACCACCCGGTTGGTATTAACCCCTCGAATGGGAATTCAAGTCATGCCAACCGATATGTCTGGTCCATTACCCCCAGAAACCGTGGGCCTGGTTTTGGGACGATCATCATCCACCTTAAAAGGCCTCGTCACCCATCCCGGGGTTATTGATCAAGATTATGAGGGGATTATAAAAGTTATGATTTCTGCCCCCCGGGGAATTGTGGCCATCTCTCCCGGTGATAGAATAGCCCAGTTACTAGTGTTACCCAGTTTACATTCTCTGTTCCCCTCTAAGCAAAATCAACGGGGGGAAAAGGGGTTTGGTTCCTCTGGTACTAACATTATATCACTTGCGTTTGATATGGGGAAGCGACCCTTAATTACCTTAAAAGTGGAAGGAAAATCTATTCTAGGGTTACTTGATACAGGAGCAGATACAAGTGTGATAGCTTCCAAAGATTGGCCGCCTGCTTGGCCTATAAAAAAGGCTGACACACAGCTTAGAGGGCTGGGATACGTCCAAACTCCTGATGTCAGTGCAAGGCCTCTCCACTGGGAGGATCAGGAAAGGCACTCTGGCACTTTTACACCATATAAGTTGGAAATTCCGGTCTCCTTGTGGGGACGAGATTTACTTTCGGATATGGGTTTTCATTTACAAAATGACTACTCCCCCCAAGCACAACAAATGCTTATAAAACAGGGCTTTCACCCGTCATACGGGCTGGGCAAACATCTTCAAGGGCGCAAGAGCCCCGTTCCTAATGAAGGACAAAATGATGCCCGGGGCCTGGGTTTTGGGAAGTAGCCACTGGGAAGACAATTCCCATTACTTGGAAAACGGGGGATCCAATATGGGTTTCCCAGTGGCCCCTCCCCCGGCAAAAAGTAGAGGCAGCTCAGGAGTTAGTCAAAGAACAGTTAGCATTAGGCCATATCCAGCCCTCCACGTCCCCCTGGAACACGCCCATATTTGTAATAAAAAAGAAATCAGGAAAATGGAGATTATTGCATGATCTTCGAGCTATTAATGATCAAATGCAAAGTATGGGACCTGTTCAACATGGTCTTCCTCTTCTTTCGGCTATCCCACAATTTTGGCCTGTTATAGTAGTAGATATAAAAGATTGCTTCTTCTCTATACCTCTTCATGTTCAGGATACCCCACGCTTTGCCTTTACAGTGCCCTCTGTGAATCACGAACAAATTGATCAGAGATATGAGTGGAAAGTGCTTCCTCAGGGTATGGCCAACAGCCCTACTCTATGTCAATTGTATGTGGATGTTGCTTTGCAACCTGTTAGAGAGGAATTTCCATGCGTACGGTGCTGCCATTATATGGATGATATTTTGATAGCCTGTGGAGAGGAAAAACAACTAGAAGAGGCATTTTGCATGCTTGTCAAGACTCTAGAGAGTAGGAATCTGATAATAGCATCTGAAAAGATACAAAAGGGCACTGTCATTCAATTTTTAGGAAATGTTCTTTATCCCCGTTTTATTAGGCCCCAAAAGGTTATTATACGCACAGACCAATTGCATACATTGAATGATTTTCAAAAATTACTAGGGGATATCAATTGGGTTCGACCTGCTTTAAGAATTCCCAATCATATGTTGAAGCCCTTATACACGATCCTGATGGGGGATTCTTCATTGACTTCCCCGCGAACACTGACACCTGAAGCTCGGAGTGCCTTAACATTAATTGAACAGGCTTTGACTAAGGCCTCCCTTAAACGTGTATCACCAGAGGATCCCATTTGGGCATGTATATTAGCTACTAAGTTA
The DNA here is from genome assembly GCF_963383645.1 of Muscardinus avellanarius. NCBI lineage: Eukaryota > Metazoa > Chordata > Mammalia > Rodentia > Gliridae > Muscardinus > Muscardinus avellanarius. Next base: position 42,872,167 of record NC_137805.1, read on the forward strand.
CAACCTACTGGAGTTTTGTGGCAGCAAGGACCTCTGTTGTGGATTCATCCTAAAATTTCCCCTCAAAGGATTATAGAACATTACCCCTCTATGGTAGCTAAGGTTGCTACTATGGCTATCCAGCAATGCATTCAACACTTTGGCCAAAACCCCGATAAGCTTATCATTCCTTATAGTAAACATCAAATATTAACATTACAGACGACCATAGATGAGTGGGCCATATTACGCTACACATTTGTAGGGGAGATAGATAATCATTTGCCTTCAGACCCTATATTGCATTTTGTGGAAAAGCATCCTATAATCTTCCCCATCGTAACCAAAGATAAGCCGATACCCCATGCTCCTAATATATTTACAGACGGATCCAAAACAGGGTTAGGAGCCTTTGTAATTGAAGGCCAAGACCCCATAGTCATACAATATGAGCATAGATCACCTCAGCTAGTTGAATTACATATTATTTTAGAGGTATTTAAAGCATATATATTTTCTTTTAATTTGCTGTCAGATTCCTCGTATGCTGTAGAATTAGTTAAAAGTTTGGAATGCGCGGGACAAATATCTACGCAGACCCCAATCCATTGTTTGGCCTCGGACATTCAACACTTAATTTGGAAAAGAAATAATCCCTTTTATATACAACATGTTAGGGCACATACGGGTCTGCCTGGACCGGTTACCCATGGTAATGATATTGTGGACAAACTCACTAAGTTGCCTATGATCTTCTTTCTTACACCGCTACAACGGGCAAAGGAGTTTCATCACCAATTCCATGTAAATGCTAAAACTTTGCAGCTTAAATTTGCTATCCCTCGTAGCCAAGCCCGTGAAATTGTTAAGACTTGCGGTGCTTGTGCACCGTTTATACCTTCCCCGGTTGTTGGTGTTTGCCCGCGAGGCCTACTTCCATTACATTTATGGCAGATGGATGTGACTCACATACCTGAGTTTGGCACTGTTAAGTATGTGCATGTGTCCATTGATACGGCCTCTGGGATTATATATGCTTCCGCTCATGCAGGAGAAAGGGCCTATGATGTTATTGCACATTGCCTTGAGGCTTGGGCAGCATGGAATGCGCCTAAAGAGATTAAAACCGATAACGGCCCGGCTTACACCTCACAAAAATTTACATCTTTCTGCAAGCAGATGGGAATACTGCTTAAACATGGTCTCCCTTATAATCCTCAGGGCCAAGGCGTTGTTGAACGTGCACATCGCACATTGAAAGAATGTTTAATAAAACAAAAAGGGGGAATAGGGGCGGATCTCAAACCAAAACAGCGATTATCATTGGCACTTTTTACTCTAAATTTTTTAAATCTGGATGTCAATGGTAAATCGGCTGCAGACCGGCACTTTGGATCCACTGCGATTCCTCAGGAGATGGCAAAATGGAAGGATGTACTCACAGGTCAGTGGAAGGGCCCTGATCCAGTGCTCACATGGGCCCGAGGCTCTGTCTGTGTGTTTCCACAGGACGGAACAGATCCACTCTGGGTACCGGAAAGGCTGACACGTCGGATTCCACAAGATGGCATCAGGGACATGGATATACCTCCTCATTATGACAATCGGCCTACAACCAGCATGGAGTAATCTTATAATATACAGCTTCCTGGAGCTTTATGTTTTACGCTTCAATCCCCTGATGATTCCAGGCCGTGTATATTTTTGTCCCCTCAGGCTGCAGGATGGTTTATGACACCTAATGTTTCTAGCGATGGTATTGCTAATGCTTCTGCATATTGGATACAGGGTTTGTGGCCTGTACAGTTCTTAAATTCTTCTGATACCCCAAGGGCTCAGCCACGATGGGCTCCACGTTGTCGAGGCAGTCTTTAGCGCCCCCTTGGACAGGCTGCCAGGCCCGCCTTTTGCAATGGGCCTCCCCCCATTTTACCTTTTCTCCCCGCATTGGTACCTTTGTTAATTCCACCTTTAGAGGTTATAATTTCACTAATCAAAATCCAACTCAATCTATCTTTAGTAATCCCTTTGATATATGGCTACTATGCGGAGTTTTGTGCTGGAATGCTACTACTGCTAATCTATCTCGAGAGTTGTCTTCTCATCTTACAGGAAATTGGAGTAAGGAGTTTGATATGCTTACTGAACAGCTACATGCGGAGATCGTCAAGGTCAACACCACCCGAATCGATCCTGAAGTCGCCCAGACGTTGGCCTCCTGGATACAAAGAGCGGCATTCCATCTTAAGGAATGGACTGGGTTGGGGGCTCTGGGATTTTGTTTAGTCTTCCTGTGCATTCTATGTCTCTGTTGTCTGCGACGGCTATTTACACAAAGAGCCAAAGATCAGATACTTCTAGCCCAGGCCTTTGTGGCCGTTGAGGCGGGTCAGTCGCCCACCGTCTGGCTGGCAGTAATGGAAAAGGCATAATGCGCTCAGGATGACAAGCAAAGCATTGCACTTGAGATACGCGGCCTGCAGATAGCGATCTCAAGAAGAGCATGTCTGATTGCACGCGGGTAGATACCCCAAATCCCGCCTCTGAGAAAAAGGGTATCGGACGGGTCTGGCTCTCATCAAGGGAAACACACCTGGATGGGAGACAGTACAATGTCCTAGCTTCCAGCATCAGAGATCAGACCTCTACTCTTGCCTGTTGCGCTTTTAAAACAAAAAGGGGGAGCTGTGGCGAGCCCCACCCTTGTTTGCTGGCGGACTTTTCTAAGATGGCGCTGAACGGAAGTACGGAGAGGCACCAAAGTTGTAAACAAGTCATGCGCAGTCCAACGACTAGAGCGTGGTGTGCACGGGAACAGGTCATGCCATCGGCATCCGGCCAATGGGTGGTTAGAGAATCAGGCGATGTCCGCGTGATCGCCGTCATGATTGGCTGATGGATGCTTATAAGCGGGGCGCGAAGGGCTTGGGGGGAAAGAAGAAGATGTAACAGCTTGGGGCAATAAAGAGCTTGAAGAAGATCGTCTCGAGTGTCGTGCATTACAGGGCGTCCGACAAACATCAGATTCCTGCTGTCAGATATTTTTTTTCTAGATTAGCAACTATGCATTCATTTTTGGAATGATCATCTTCTAAGAGTGAGATTCTGTTCTCCATGTGGTCTAATCGGTTGTTTGTGCTTTGAATTGAGGCCTTTACTTCATTAATTGCATCCTTTATCTCTTTTTGGCTCTCTCTGAGTTCTTTTCAAAGCACCTCTATTATTTCTACAGTTATTTTCCTGATTTGATCTTCTAGAAATCTCTGAATTTCTTTTATCGGGTTCTGATGTTGTGGGGTTGTGGGCATTCATTGCTCCAGTATTATTCCTCTTTCCCATGATTTCGGAAGTTTGTGCCTTCTCTGGGTTCTTCCCTTGGGTCACTATGACTTCACTTAAGGTGTTCTGGATCTCGAGTCAGTAGTATCTCAGACCCCACTACTCCTTTACTGGTTTGTATCTCAGAGTCTCCGACCCAGAGAGTAGATAGAGGCTGCTTTAGACTGTGGGGGGTGCCAGGTTGCACGTTCTCCTATTTTGTGATATCTCTGCCACCGCCACTCCCCCACTGGGTCAAATCCCAGGGAGTACAGTACTGGGATTTCTCCTCTGTGGCCCGCAATTTGACTCACTGTTCTTGAGTACACAGATGTAGCTGTACTGGACTCCGTGAATTCGCTGCTGCTGCAGCCAGTGGCAATATGGCGCCGCTGCTACGCCCTTGGCTGTGAGGCTGGCGTATTTCTTCTTGGTTTTGAGTTCCACTCTGAATCCCTGCAGCGTGTACTGAGCTCAGCCACTGGGAGCTTTAGATGCTCCCTGCGCCAAGAAATCCTGCCTGGCTGTTTCGCAGCGGCTCACCTCGGTTTGCTGTAGCCGTCCGGTGAACTTGCCACTACCGCTGGCAGTAAAGCGCTGCTGCCGCGTCCTCAGGCGTGAGGCCGGTGTATCTCCTCTGTGGCTCTGAGCTCTGTTCTCAGTCAGCTTTCTCTCTGGAGGATGGTGATTTTTTTGTTTCTCTGGTGATGGTATTTTCTGGCATTGAAAGGCGCTGATTTTGTGGTAATGGAGATTGGTTGTTAGCGGGGCTCTTAAGCCCCGCTTTTCTCTGTCGCCATCTTCCCGGAAGTCCTGTTTCAAAAATTTTTTAAAAAGACTAAAAACTAGCGCTGGGAGTGTAGCTAGGAGGTATAATGCCCCTGGATTCCAACCCCAGTGCTCAAAAAAAAAAAAAAAAAGAAAGAAAAAGAATAAACTAGGGCTGGGAGTGTAGCTAGGAGTATAATGCCCTGGTTCCATCTCCAGTACTGGAAAAAAGAAAAAAGAAAAAAAAAGGAAGAGAAAAAAAGAGAGAAGCCGGCCATGTTGCCGTGTTGGAGACGGGACTTGGCTAGGTAAGGTCCCTGGGGACATGGACTTGAGATTATCTCTGGTCCCTCCTCCTCTTGCTTGCTAGCTCTCTTACTTTTGGCCCCATGGTGTGAGAACAGAGCCTTCCTCTCTTCCTCTCTCTGCTTGCTGGCAGCATGTCCTGAGCTCCATAGACCTGGCCTGACATGGACTGAACCCTGAAATCTCCAAAACTGTGAGCAAGTGAATCTCCCTTCCTCCAAGTTGATGTTGTCAGGTTTATTTGGTGACAGCGGTAGGTTAATAAATAAATAAACCAGGACACATGTAGTTAATGGAATTATTACTCAGTGCTAAAAGGAAATACTCTATCCAGCGATGAAAATACAGAGAGGGACCTCAAATGTATATAATTAAGTAAAAAAAAAGGCAACCTGAAAAGGCAAAATTAGGGAGCTAGTAAAAGGACCAGTGGCTGCCAGAGGTTAGGGGAGAGGAAGGATGAGCAGGTAGAGCATGGAGGATTTTTAACACAATGAAAATACTCTATGATGGTGTAGCAGTGGAAACATCATACTTTGTCAGATTGTAGATGTACACCAAGAGCGAACCCTAGAGCAAACTATGGACACTGAGTGTTGGTGTGTGTCAATACAGGCTTATTGACTAACAATGGACTGCTCTAGGTGAAGGATTTGGAGGGGAGAGGCTTGTACGCATACAGAGGTAAGGGTATATTGAGAACTCTCTTACCTTCTGCTCAATTTTGCTGTGAACCTAAAATAAAACCGCTCTTAAAAGTAAATAAGTGAAGACTTCTGGGAAGATGGCGAAGGAGAAAAGCGGGGCTTACGAGCCCTGCTAACAACCAATCTCTATTACCACAAAATCAGCGCCTTTCATAGCCACAAAAGCAGAGAAACAAAAAATGTAATTTCAAGGGACAGAGAAAAAGAGGGCTGGAAAAACGAGACACCAAAAGAAACCAGACGCCAGTGCTGCAGCCGGAGCCGTGGCGCGAAGCAGTGGGCACCATTTTCCCTTGCAGCACCAGGCTCCAGAGCGGAGGGGAACTCATAATGGAGCTCAGAACCAGAGAGGAGATACGCTGGCCTCACGGCTGAGGACGCGGCAGCAGCACCTTACTGCCAGCGGCAGCAGCGAGCTCACCGGACGGCACCAGACCAACACACTCAAAAGCCTACCAGGCTCCAGAGAGGAGCGGCAGACAGCGAGCCGAGGTGAGCCACTGCAGATCAGCCTGGAGGAATTCGGCAGATTTCTCGGTGCAGGGAGCATCTAAAGCTCCCAGAGGCTGGACTCAGCACACGCTGCAGGGATTCAGAGCAGAGCTCAAAAACAGAGAAGAAATATGCCAGCCTCACGGCCGAGGGCATAGCAGTGGCGCCATATTGCCACCGGCGGCAGCAGCAGCGAATTCACCCCACAACAGCTTCATCTGCGCACTCAACAACACTGAGTCAAATTGTGGCCCCTAGAGGAGAAATCCCAGTACTGTACTCCCAGGGACTTGACCCAGTGGGGGAGTGGCAGTGGCAGATATATCACACCATAGGAGAACGCCCAACCTGGCACCTCCCATGGTCTAAAGCAGCCTCAATTGACTTCCAGGGTCTGAGACTCTGCGATACAACCCAGTAAAGGAGTAGTGGGGACTGAGATACCATAGACTCGAGATCCAGAGCACCTTAAGTGAAGTCGTAGTGACCCAGGGAAGAACCCAGAGAAGGCACAAACTTCCAAAATCATGGGAAAGAGAAATAACAATGGAGCAATGAATGCTCACAACCCCACAACATCAAAACCTGATAAAACAGAAATTCAGAGATTTCTAGAAGATCAAATCAGGAAAATAACTGTAGAAATAATAGAGGTGTTTTGAAAAGAATTCAGAGAGAGCCAAAAAGAGATAAAGGATGCAATTAATGAAGTAAGGGCCTCAATTCAAAGTACAAACAACTGATTAGAACACATGGAGAATAGAATCTCGCTCTTAGAAGATGATCATTCAAAAAATGAATGCATAGTTTCTAATTTAGAAAAAAAATCTGACAGCAGGAATCTGATGTTGAAGAAATATGGGCCCATTTTAAGAGAGCTAACCTATGAATAATTGGAATAGAGGAGGGAAAAGAAGGTGAAAGCAAAGGGATCAACAATCTCTTCAAGGAAGTAATAGCAGAACATTTTCCAAACATAGAGCAAGAGGTTGATACACAGGTCCAGGAAACTTATAGAACTCCCTTTAAACAGGATCGGAGAAGAGGATCCCCATGCCACATAATTGTCAAAATTACCAATGTGGAAGCCAAGCAGAGAATCTTAAAGGCAACAAAAACAAGGGGCCAAGTGACATTCAGAGGCAAACCAATTAGAATCACTCCAGACTTCCCAAACCAAGTCATGAGAGCCAGAAGGGCTTGGAGTAACATATTCCAAACTCTGAAAGAAAACAACTTCCAGCCAAAAATTTCCTACCCAGCAAAACTTTCTATCAAATTAGATGGGGAAATAAGAAGCTTCCACGACAAACAGAAACTGAAGGAATTTATGTCTTCAAAACCAGCGCTAGAGAAAATACTCAAAGAGATTAACTACAAAGAAGAAATAGGTAACACACACCAGAACAAGAGAAACAAGATTTTCCATCCAACAGACAACTAAGATTGGTTATCTGTGGAGATTCATTACTTATGTTAGTCTTTTACCTATCTCTAAATGGTATTGTTTGCCTTTATTGTTGTTAATTTTTAGGATTTCTAGTTGGAATATTAACATACCTTCAGATATAGCATTTGGAAATATTTTATCCCATTCTATTAGTAACTTTTAACTCTGTTTACATTGTCTTTGGATATACAATTTTTTTTTTATTTTTTAGGGAGTTTGTTTACCCTTTTGTTGCCTGTGCCATTGAAATCATATCCAAGAAATCACTGCCAATTTCAATGTTGTGAGGTTTTATGACCCAGATTTTCTCCTAAAAGTTTATAGTCTTAAGATTTATATTTAGGTCTTTTATCTATTTTGAGTTAATATTTGTATATGGTGTTAGGTAAGGGTCCAATTTTATTCTTTTCCATGTAATTATTATTTTTCAACAATATTTAGTTAAAAGATTATTATTTCCACCACCAAATGTTCATGGAAACTTTGTCAAAAATAACTTGACAATATAGGGAAGAATTTAGCTCTAGGCTTTTATTTAACTCCAAGGGTTTATATATCTGCCTTTAGAATAGTACTACACTGTTTCAATTATTGTAACTTTATATGGTTTGAAATCAGAAAATATACATCTTCCTGCTTTGTTCCTTTTCAAGATCGTTTTGGGTATCTAGAGTCCATATTCCATATCAGGATAGATTTTTTCTGAAAAATAAATAAATAAATGTATGATAGTTTCACCCAAAAAAAGAAGAAAAAAATATTCTCTGATAAGAAAGAAAGTAAAAAGAAATATTGAAATGTTATCTTTAAGTCATCAAAAGCTTGGTATCAGACAAATGAAACTGTTATGTGAGATTATCATCGTTAATATTGGATAAATTGCTATAATACTAGATGTCAACCACTAAGCCAAGCATGGGAAGGAGGGATAGGGAGGGAACGGGGTGGGGATCGGGTAGGGGCTAACTGGGTGATGAGTGCATGTATGTCTACAAAAGTATTTTCTTTATACCATTATGATGTATGAATACAGTGCACCAATAAAAAAATAAAGAAAAAATAAAAGAAAAAAAAGTAAATAAGCATGCAATTATCCTAACACCCAGAAATTGTACTTTTGGGCATTTATCCAAGAGAAATAGAAACTTATGTTATCACAAAAACTTATACATGACTGCTCTTAACAACTCCACCCAAATAAGGCTACTCAGAGTCTTCAATGGCTGAGTGCTGAAACAAAGGGTCCAAGCACAACCTTGAAATGCTACTTGGTAACAAAAAGAAACAAGCCCCGAGTAGTGTAGCAATTTTTGTCTCAGGAATTTGTGTTCCATGAGGAGCAACACAGAAGGGTTATATATGGCATGATTCCCTCGTTTTCACCCTTTGTCCTGGGATTGCACTGAGGGTCATTCTACCTCCAAGCTACACCTTGAAACCATTTATTATTATTATTATTTTGATACAGAGTCTCTCTAAATTTCTGAGAGTATTTTGCTGAGTCAGATCTCAGACCTGCAAGCCTCTGTCTCAGCCTCCCAAGTACCAGGATTACAAGCCTGCGCTCATTCCCTTTATATAACGCTTTGGAAATGACAACATTATAGAAATAGAGAACGAGTTAATGATCGCCAGGGGTTAGGAGTGGGGTGAGGAGAGAATGTAGGAGGTGATGGCTGAAAAAGGAAAGCCAAAGACCCTTGTGGCCATGGGCATGTTCTGAATCTTACCTGTGGTGGTGGATATACAAACCGCAGCTGTGATAGAACTGTATCGAACTAAGCACGTGTGTAGATATGCACATACGTGTAGATACACATGTGTAGATACGTACACACGTGTAGACACACACGTGTAGACACGCACATGCATGTACTACGCACACACATGTAGTACGCACGCACGTGTAGGCACGCACACACGCGTAGATACGCGCACACACGAACGCCAGCAGAACCGAGGAATGTGAATAGCGTGTTTGTGTGGCTATCAGCATACTAGGTGTGATCTTCTACAGCTCTGCAAGATGTTGCCACTGGGGCATCTGGGGAGAGGAGATGTGAGACCTTGCTGTGTTATTCCTTACAGCTGCACGAAAATCTACAATTACCTCAAGATAAAAAGGTAATTAAGGGAGGCGGAGACCAGAGGATCGCGGTTCTCGGACAGCCTCAGCCACTTAGTGAGACCCTTCGCAACTCAGTGAGACCATTTCAAAAAATATAAAGACTGGCCGGGCGTGGTGGCGCACGCTTGTAATCCCCGCGCCTGGGAGGCGGAGACAGGAGGATCGTGCAGTTTCGAAGCCAGCTGTGCTGGCTTAAGAGACCCTGTTTCCAAATAAAATAAAATTATATATATATATATATATATATATATATATATATATATATAATCGGTCTGGGAGTGGAGCCCAGAGGTAGAAGGGCTTCCAGGAACCCCAGTACCATAACAAAACAAAAAAAAAAACAAAAAAAAAAACAAAACAGGGCAGGGGGTGTAGCTCAAAGGTAGAATGCCCCTGGGTTCCATCCCCAGTACAGCGCAAAAAAAAAAAAAAAAAAAAAAAGTTCTGTTCTAGGGGAAAGCATGGATACATATCTTCAAAGATATAAACACTTTGGGTGTGGTGCTGCGTGCCTGGAATCCCAGTACTTGATAGGTTAAGAGAAGAGGACGGCAGTTTCATAGCCAGCCTCAGCAACTGAGTGAGACTCAGGAATCTGGTGAGACTCTGTTTAGAAACAAACAAACAAACAAACAAACAAACAAATAAATAAATAAATAAATAAATAAGGGGTGTAGCTTGGAGGTAGAATGTCCCTGAGTTCAATCCCCAGTAAGTCGCACACACACACGAAACACCAATGACAAGAGAAAAGAACGGCCGGGCGCGGTGGCGCAGACTTGTCATCCCAGCATTCGGGAGGCTGAGACAGGAGGCCCGCGGTTGGTGGCCAGCCTCAGCTTCTTAGCGAGGCCCTTTGCAACTCAGTGAGACCCTGTTTCAAAATAAAAAATAAAAAATCGGGCTGGCGGTGTAGCTCGGAGGTAGAATGCCCCTGGGTTCAACCCCAGTACGGCAAAAAAAAAAAAAGAGAGAGAATGATAAATAAGCCTTATTAAAATTGACCTCTTCATTTAGGAGAAGTAAAAGACACACTTTAGACTGGGTAAAGTCTTTTCTTTTTATTTCTTTTTATTTTTTTGGGGGGTGGTAGGGATTGGATCCCAAACATTGCACATGCTAGACAAGTACTCTACCCCTGAGCTACATACCCAGCCCTTTTTATTTTTTTATTTTATTTTGAAAAGTTGCCCAAGATGGCCTCAAACTAGCCATCCTCCAGCCTCAGCCTCTTGAGTAGCTGGGATTATAGGTATGCACCACCATGCTGGGCACAAAGGTATGTTTTCAATACACACATCCAACTAATGGTTTCTAGCCAGACAGAGAACTCCTAGGAATCTACCCCCCAAAGACAGACCACACAATTTTGAAAATATTTATCAGAGCAGCTTAGTGATGGGACAGGAATGGCCCAGCCATGCTCACACCTTAATGGCCTGGCACAGTCCAAGACATAGGTCTATCGTGGCTTCTGCTGCCCCTCCGTGGAGAGGAGAGGGCCAAATGGGGCACACAGGGGTGCTCCAGACTGGCCCCGGAGGAAGGAGAAGGCGCCGGGAGCCAGGCTTGGGCTACCTCCCAGTGGTGGCTTTCAGACTGTTGATTTTGTCAGGATCTCTGCCTGACATCCCCAGGAGGACACAGGATTCGTCTTGGGCGCTGCTGGCGAAGAAGCTGCCCTGAGCCCTGGTCAGCCTCCGCGGGCACGGTTAGCAAGGCGGAAAGATGGGGAGCCGCCCCGGCACTCATTTTGTGGGGCTAGGTCCTCTGGGAGCCACTAAACTTGAAATGTTTTGTTTTGTTTTGTGATACTGGAGATTGAATCCAGGGCATTCTACCTCTGAGCTATACCTCCAGCCCCTTTTATGTTGAAACAAGATCTCACTATTTGCTGAGTCTCTCTAAGTCGCCGAGGCTGTCCTCAAACCTGCAAACCTCTTCTCTCAGCCTCCAAAGTGCTGAGGTTACAGGTGTGTGTCACCACGCCTAGTTTAGGTTTGCATTTTTATTTTTATTTTTATTTATTTATTTATTTATTTATTTATTTATTTTTGTGGTACTGGGGTTCCTGGAAGCCCTTCTACCTCCGGGCTACACTCCCAGACCTATTTTTACATTTTTGTTTGGAAACAGGGTCTCCTAAGCCAGCGTGCGCGGCTGGCTTCGAACCTGCGCGATCCTCCTGTCTCTGCCTCCCAAGCGCGGGGATTACAAGCGTGCGCCACCACGCCCGGCATAGGCTTGCATTTTTAGCTAGACTTCTAGAACCAGAGGAGCCTTGGAGATCATTTAGCTCAAAATCACGGATCGCTGCTCTACACAAAAGTTCATCAAGATTTTCCAAAGGACCCCAAATCCGCAAACAGTGGATGCATGCAGACACAAATCCAGTTGTTTTATACTCACTGTGAAAACCAGGGAGCCCTGTGAACCCAAAGTTCTTCTTTGCAGTTAATTGGTAGTTGACTCATTTGCAGGGAGTATCTGACCTCAACTGATTTAAGGATGTTTTATACCAATCAGTGTGAATATGTACGTGTTTTACTGCAGAAATATATATCAGTCTCATTAGTAGCGCTGCCCCGGACTCTGCATGTCCTGGAGAATCCACGCTGGCTCCTGAGAGCAGTCTGTAAAACGTTCAGGAATTTTGCGAACCATCCAATTGATAGCTTGAAATTGGCTCTAGCTGGAGTATTTATACCATGGAAATGAGAAAATGCTACAAATCAAACCTTTTGTTAAAAAAAAAAAACAAAGAAAATGAGAACCAGTTTCCCAGCGCACCACTGCCCTAGACTATGCTGGAGGTGTTATATAACACAGAAATGAACTACTTTACTTTTCTGGTGAATTACGATGAATTCTAAGTTCAGGAAAAAAAGGGGACAACAGACTGAAACATACATGAAATAGGTCAAAGGAGCCAATCGGCATGAAAAGGCACTCCATGCCATTAACTATCAGAAAATACAGATGAAAGCCACACTGAAAATTGATTACACACCTATCAGAATGGAAAAAACTCAAAACAGGTGCTGGTGAGGATGCAGAGACGCGGGACCTCTCACACACGGCTCACGGGAAAGAAGTCGGGCGTGACCTCTGGGAAAATGGCGGCAGGGCCCAGCGAGCCGGGGACCACGCTCCACCTCCAGTCCTTTCCTTCTGCCTGTGTTTGTTTGTTTATGGTGCTGGGAATGAAACCCAGGGGCATTCTACCTCCAAGCTACATCTCCATCCCTTTTAATATTTTGGTTTTGAAACAAATCTCACTAGGTTGATGAGGCTGTCCTTGAACCTGCAAATCCTCCTGTCTCAGCCTCCCAAATTCTGGGATTACAGGTGTGCGCCACCTCGCCACTCCCAGCTTCTACTCTTTTTCTTTCTCTTGTTTTCTCTCTTCTTCCTTCCTTCCTTCTTTCTCTCCTTTCTCCCTTCCTTCCTTGGTACTGGGGGTGGAACCCAGGGGCATTCTACCTTTAAGCTACACCCAGCTCTATTTTATTTTTTATTTTGAAACAGGGTCTCAAGCTGGGCATGGTGGTGCACACTTGTAATCCCAGCATTTGGGAGGCTAAGTTGCTGAGGTTGTCCTCGAACCTGTGGCCCACCTGTCTGCCTACCAATTACCGGGATTACAGGCACGCAGCACTAGGCCTGACTCCCAATAACTTCACTTGTGGGTATTTTTATTCAATAAAAATAAATGCTATGTTCACCAAAAGCATTATGCCAGAATGTTCGCGGAAGCTTTATTTATAACAGTGCCAAACTGGAAACTGACCAAATGCTCGTCAGCAGGGGGATGCATAAACGAATTGTGGTGAGTTCCTGCAACGGAGTACTGTGTAGACATGAGGAGGAGCAAGTCAGCGCCACGCAGGGTAACGCAAACGAACCTCGCATAGACAGCCCAGGATGGGCGAAACCGTCATTTCCTCGTGTACAATGTTTCACAACAGACCAGTCATCTGGTAGAAGTTAGAAAAGTGGTTTCCTCTGTGGATGGAGGTGGCTGGAAAGGACATGCAGAGGGCCGGGCGTGGTGGCGGACACTTAAATCCCAGCACTCGGGAGGTTGAAACGGGAGGATCGCGGTTCGTGGACAGCCTCAGCTACTTGGTGAGGCCCTCTGCAACTCAGTGAGATCCGGTTTCAAAATAAAGAACAAAAAATAGGGCAGGGGGTGTAGCTCGGAGGTCGAATGCCCCTGGGTTCCATCCCCAGACCCGCAAAACAAATAAAATAAAATAAAATAAAATGTAGAAGCTAGATGTGGTGGCGCAGGCTTGTAATCTATGTACTGGGAAGCTGCCACAGGAGGTTCATGATCAGCCTCAGCTATTTAGTGAGGCCCTGTTTCAAAATAAAGAATAAAAGCAGCCGGGCGTGGTGGCGCATGCTTGTAATCCCAGCATTCGGGAGGCTGAGACCTGGAGGATCGCAGTTCGTGGACAGCCTCAGCTACTTAGTGAGACCTCTGCAACTTAGTGAGACCCTGTTTCAAAATAAAGAATAAAAAATAGGGCTGGGGTTGTAGCTTGGAAGTCAAATGCTTCTGGGTTCCATCCCCAGACCCACACACACGAAAAAAGAATAAAAATAGGGCTGCAGGTGTAGCTCAGGGATAGACTGCCCCTGGGTTCAATCCCAAGTCTCCTCCCCACACACAAAAAGTACACGTAGCCAGGCTCCATAGCACAGCCGGTATTTGGAAGGCAGAGACAGGAGGAAGCACATGTTTGAGGCCAGACCAGCAACTTAGTGAGACTCCCTTCCTTCCTCCCTCCCTCCCTCCCTCTGTCCCTTCCTTCTTTCCCCTTCCTTCCTTCCTTCCTTCCTTCCTTCCTTCCTTCCTTCCTTCCTTCCTTCCTCTTTCTCCCTTCCAAGTACTAACCAGGCCCAACCCTGCTGAGCTTCCAAGATCAGACGAGATCGGGTGCGTTCAGGGTGGTATAGCCATAGCCGTAGACCTTCCTTCCTCTCTATTTCTCTTCTCTCTCTCTCTCTCTCTCTCTCTCTCTCTCTCTCTCTCTCTCTCTCTCTGTATGTGTGTGTGGTTCTGGGGATGAATCCAGGGGCATTCTACCTCTAAACCACACCCTCTGTCCTATTTTATTTTTATTTGGAAACAGGGCTGCATTAGGTTGAACAGCTGAGGCTGTCCTGCGATCTTCCTGTCTCAGCCACCACACCTGTCTTGTGCATAAAAAAAATATAGTAGGGCTGGAGGTGTAGCTCAGAGGTATAATGCCCCAGGCTCCATCCCCAGTGCCACAAAGGAGAGAGAGAGAGAGAGAGAGAGAGAGAGAGAGAGAGAGAGAGAGAGAGAGAAAGAGAGGAGAGAGAAAGAGAGAGAGAGGGAGGAAGCCAAGCATGGTGGTAATACTAGTACTTGGGAAGCTGAGACAGGAGGATTGCAGGTTTGAGGCCAGACACAGCAATTTAGTGAGAGGCCCTCAGCAACTTAGTGAAACCCTGTTTCAAATTACAAAAAAATAGGGCTGGAAGGGTAGCTTGGAGGTAGAATGCCCCTGAGTTCAATTTCCAATACCATTAAAATAAAATAAAATATTCAAAGCATCCAAGAAACATACCACCCTGAGGTAGACAGAAGAAACAGCAGAAAACAGTTGATCACCCTGACTTCAAATGTGAAGTCACTGAGTATCAAATAAATCTGTTCAATGTGCTTAGAAAAATAATAGAAGAAGTCGACGCAAGGAATAAGGAACAAGAGGCTTAACAGAAAGGAGAGGTAGATTTATTTATTTGTTTATTTATGCAGGTCTGGGGATGGAACCCAGAGGCATTCGACCTCTGAGCTACACCCCCTGCCCTGTTTTTTTATTCTTTATTTTGAAACCCGGTCTCACTGAGTTGCAGAGGGCCTCAGTAAGTAGCTGAGGCTGTCCGCGAACCGTGATCCTCCGGTCTCAGCCTCCCGAATGCTGGGATTGCAAGAGTGTACCACCACGCCTGGCTAGGAGAGGTAGATTTGAAAATGAAGCAAGTCAAACTTTCTGAAATAAAAAAAAAAATAATAATCGAAATTTAAAAGCTCCTGGGTGTGTTGAAAGCAGGTGCACTTCAGCTAAAGAAGAAAAAAAGGTGTGAAGGATTTTTTTTTTTTTTTTTTTTTTTGGTGGTACTGGGGTGGAACCCAGAGGCTTTCTTCCTCCAGGCTATACTCCCAGACCCATTTTATATTTTATTTGGAAACAGGGTCTCACTAAGTTGCTGAGAGCCTCACTCAGTAGCTGAGGCTGGCTTCGAACCTGCGCGATCCTCCTGTCTCAGCCTCCCAAGTGCGGGGATTACAAGTGTGCGCCACCACGCCCGCCCGGCTGGTGTGAAGGAATCTGAAGAAACTGTCCAGGACGTGGCGGGGCCCGGGGGAGAGGGCGAGGGAGAGAGGAAGGGAGAGGGAAGAAAACATGGCCGACGCAGAGAATAGATGGAGGTGATCTCACAGTGTTTTGCTTTGTGGTAAACCCAGGGGCATCTCCCAGCTACACCCCTAGATCCTTTTGTTTCCCACTTAGAAACAGGGTCTTGCTAAGCTGCTGAGGCTGGCCTTGAACCTTCAATCCTTCTAACTCTGCCCGCACCACCATGCCTGGCTACTTAGAATTATTTTTGTGTGTGTGGTACTGGGGGTAGAACCCAGGGGCTTTCTACCTCCGGGCTATACTCCCAGACCTATTTTATATTTTATTTGGAAATAGGGTCTAAGTTGCTGAGAGCCTCACTCAGGAGCTGAGGCTGGCTTCGAACCTGTGCGATCCTCCTGTCTCAGCCTCCCAAGCGCTGGGATTACAAGCGTGTGCCACCACGCCCGGCTACTTAGAATTCTAATAGATACTAGAGAGAAAGAGGGAGAGGGCGTATTTAAAGAATTCCTCAGAACTGATAGAAGGCATGACTCCGAGATTCAGGAGTTGAAGTGAACTCCAAAATGATTAATTAAAAAAAAATAATCCCAGGACTGAGGTAGGACAATTGCAGGTTCCAGGCCAGCCTCAGCAATTTAGAGAGACCCTGTTTAAAAAAAAAAAAAAAAAAAAAAAAAAAACCAGGAAAAAAAAACAGAGCTGGAAGTTTAGAACTCTCTGAGTTCAGTCCCCAGTAAAACACACACACACACACACACACACACACACACACACACACACACACACACACACACACAAGCACTGCAGACCACCAAAGACAAAGAGAGGGCCTCAAAAACTAGATGTCCCACATGGAGCCCCTCCAGAACCAGACTCAGAGCATGAATGAGGCAGTTGGAGCCCTCCACCCCAACCAGGGTGGGAAGTGCGCCTGGTCCTCCAGGCTGTGTCCACCAAGCCTCCGCCGCTGCTGCCCGCACCTCCGGAGTACGGGAAGCTGGGGGGTCGCTTCCCGCGTGGGTCCCCCGCTTCCAGGCTCTTCTCCTCCTGCCCTTTCTTCACACAGAGGCCAGTGACCTATCAAGATCATTCAGGCCTCCCCACACCTCTGCGGGGCCCTCCTCCCGCCCAACAACTGTGGAATCCAGACTCCCGCGCGACCCCACCCTGCAGTCTTCTCGCGGCTGGACACGGTGCCCTTCCCTCTGCCCAGGAGTCCTCTCCTGAATGCTCATCCCTGAAGATGTCACACGCTCGCAACGCACTGCCCATGCCCCTCCTGCCCCACCGCCGGCACTCCCCAGCTTCACGTAAATGTGTATTTCAACACAGTCAGGGTAATTTTCTCTATCACACTAATGATCTGTTCACATGTCTGATCCATTGAACTTGCTGAGGACCGTGAGCAGAGTGAGACAGGGACCAGGCGTTAGCGGGGCCCATTGGAGAGAGGGGGGTTCCAGCCCCTACAGAAGGGCCGAATGAAGCCCAGCCTGGGAAACATGAACAATTGAAACTACCCGGTAAGAGCCAATCATTAGTGGGGTGTGGTGGCACAGGTCTGTAATCCCAGTACTTGAGAAGTTGAGATAGGAGATTCGCAGGTTCAAAACCACCCTTGGTCATTTAGTGAGGCTGTCACCAACGTAGCAAGACCTGGTTTCATAATAAAAAATAAGGGCTGGGGGTATAGCTCAGAGGTAGAATGTCCCTGGGTTCAATACTATGTATCAAAAAAACAAAAGAAAACAAAACCAAAACTAAGATGCTACAGGTTTCATTGGCTCTTGGAGAGCAGCTGCCATGCTGTGAGGAAGCCGAAGACAGCCCATGGGGAGGCAGCCAGCATAAAAGGCCCTTGGAGCTCTTCTGGCTGACCGCCTGGCTGAGATCCCAGACTACAGAGCCCAGACAAGTATGTAAGGACACTCAGATGGTTGCAGCTGTTGAGACCCTAGATATCCCCAGAGGTCCCCGCGCCCTGTCCCCACGCTGACCCATGGAGTCTGCGGGCAGAGCACAATGGTGAGGTTAGACTACTAAGCTTCAGGGGGGTTTCCCCCAGTAACAGGAGCACCCTGTAAGACAGGCCCTGCCTCTGGGCCCCTCGAGGAGGTGGGTCTGAACCAGGGGCTTCACTGGGCCCTGTCTAAGTCAGGGGCCCATGGGACACAGAACGCAGGCGCCTCCTGAGCCCCCTCCCCTGGCTCTTCAGAGTGAAACGAGGCCAGCTTCCAGGTATCCTGGATTCCCAGACGGGGGTCGCGGGCTGGGCTGGGCCCCGCCGAGGAGGCAGGGCCTCGCGCAGGAGCTTGACTCCAGCAAGAGCTCGCTCTAGCTCTGTCTGAGCCTGGCCTGGTTTGCTTCCCGGTTTTGTTCTTTTTAAAACTGGTTCACTCAGTGGGTATTTAAGACAAAAGCCACAGACCTTGGTCTGATTCAAGGGGAAAAAATAGTGTTGGGGGTTGGGAACCCGGCAGATCTAGGTGAGGGCCGGCGCTGCCACTAACCAGCCTGTGGGCTTGCAAGCTGGACACGCTCCTGGACCCGTCCCCGGTGGTGAGAGCACAGCAGCTCCCACTTCACGGTCGGCTACGAGAAGAACCAAAGCAAACTCTGGGAGACGCGCTGCTCAGCCTGGGGCTGGCTCAGAGCTGAGTGAGGGCTGTTACCATTCCTCTCTTCTGAGTGTGACCGCAGCCCTCTTCCCTCACAGGGCCTAACACAGTTCCATGCATACAATAAGTACTTAATAAATGTGTCTCAAATGAATGGATACATTTATCGGAGTCCTGTCAAGTTATTCTGAGCCCATCTCAGACCCTGGTCCACACGTTGACACATCTGCCTTCCCCAGTGGGCACTGACCTTCCCGGGGATATACAGTAGGCACCTAATCAGCGTGTGCCTCCACGGTCCTCAGCTCAGGCTCTGCCTGGCTCCTGCCAGAGGCTGCACGTGGAGCTGCTCAGAGCAGGTGTTTGCCTTTCTGTTCCCACCAGCCGAGCCATGTGCCGGCCTGCTCTTGCCCGCTGAGCCCAGGGCCCCGTGTGGACATCGCCGCTCCCCGGGATCCACGGCTCGGACACCTCTCAGAATTAGTTAGGAGCCGGGCACAGTGGCCGAGGCCTGAAGCCCCGGTTCTTGGGGAGCTGGGACAGGAAGGCTGCAGTTTTGTCATTTAGTTTGGCTACCTTCAGTGACCTAGCAAAATCCTGTTACAAAAAATAAAATAAAGTAAAAATAAAGTAGGGCCAGGGGTGTAGCTTGGAGGTAGAACACCCCTGGTTCAATCCTCAGTACAAAAAAATTAAAAATTAAAAATTAGCGTAGGCCCATAAGCTCCCATGGTTTGGGAGCATGTCTTCGGTTGGCCTGCCAGTGCTGGTCCTGGGATGAGGGTCTGGGGGTGAGTCGTTTATTCAAGACGAGGGAAATGAACCTGGAAGAGGGGGTGCTAATAAGCAAGTCACCATCCTCACCAGGGGCGACTGTCCGAGTGGGGGGCAAGGGGGCCTTCCACACCCGGCCCCTTGGAGGGAGCCCTGGTGGAGGCTCTGGCTCTGCGGTCCCTGGTGGGCAGGGCCGCTCCGCGGCGCGGTGGCCTGCTGCCTGGCCCACAGGTGGGCGGCCGCTCACGGCCGGTCACGCAGCGGCCTGGGGCACAGGCGAGGGGTCTCCAGGCGCTGTGGCCCCGGCACGCCTCTACCTTTATCTTCTCTAGAATGCAAGTGAGTGGGGCCACACTGTCTGGGGGTAACTTTGAGTCTGCCCAGGGAACAGACCTAAAGCAAATCCTCTGGAGTATCTAGGACTTTAACTGTTGGGTAAGAAACCTCAGATCCCAGTGGAGAGGGTAAGAGCCCCTGTACCACTGAGCTACACTCCCAAGCACTACTTACTTTCTTTTCCTTTCTTTTCTTCCTTCCTTCCTTCCTTCCTTCCTTCCTTCCTTTCTTTCTTTCTTTCTTTCTTTCTTTCTTTCTTTCTTTCTTTCTTTCTTTTTTTGGTGGTACTGGGGTTCCTGGAAACCCTTCTCCGGGCTATACTCCCAGACCTATTTTTTATATTTTTATTTGGAAACAGGGTCTCTTGCCAGGCGTGGTGGCGCACGCTTGTAATCCCCGCGCAAGCTTGTAATCCCTGCACTTGGGAGGCGGAGACAGGAGGATCGCACTGGTTCGAAGCCAGCCTCCCTGGCTTAAGAGACCCTGTTTCCAAATTAAAAAAATACAAAATAGGTCTGGGAGTGTAGCCCCAAGGTAGAAGGGCTTCCAGGAACCCCAGTGCCACAAAAAAAAAAAAAAAAAAAAAGGAAACAGGGTCTCTTAAACAAGCGAGGGGCTTCAATCCTCCGGGATCCTCCTGTCTCTGCCTCCCAAGTGCGGGAATTACAAGCATGCGCCACCACGCCCGGCAACTACTTTATTTCTTAGTTTGAAACAGGGTCTCACTAAGTTGCAGAAGACCTTGCTAAGCTGCTGAGGCTATCCTCAAGTCTGTGATCCTCCTGTCTCAGCCTTCCAAGTACAGATGTGCGCCACCATGCCGGCTCGGAGGAACTCTTCAGGGCCTCCTGACCATGTCCTGCTGACTGTTTCAAAGGTTCTGCAGCTGTACCCAGATGTCCCCTCTGGGAGCCGGGTCCCCTCACCTCTTAGCAGCCACCTGTGAGTTGAGGCTTGCTGCACGGTGTAGACTTCTCCTAAGCCCACTGAAGGAGGGGACCGGCTCTGAATAAGGGTTGCCATTAACATAACAGGGATACAGCAAAGATAATGATGATAATAATACTTGTCTCTTGAATCCTTTTAAGAACAAGGCAAAACATAGATAGAAAAAAATATTATATTTACCCAGCACTTTGAAACTTTACAAATGCTTTCTCAGATAGGAGTGATCTACTGAACACTCCCAAGTGGTAGGTACTGGGGTCGTTGGCAATAAACTGTACAGACACGGCCCTCGTCCTCTGGAGCCCATATTTTAGTGAGGAAGATGGAGAAACAAGCATGTCTCAACGTGTGATGGTAAGTAGTAGCGTTTGAGAAGCTTTTGCTAAGCCCTGTGCTCAGCCCTTTGCATGGGTCACCTCCATCCAGACTTATAGCTGTATATATCCTGGTGGTACAGGGGACTGAACCCAGGGGCATTCTACTTCTGATGTACACCTCCAGCCCTATTTTAATTTTTTATTTTGAAACAGAGTCTCATTAAGTTGCGGAAGGCCTCACTAGGTTGCTGAGGCTGGCTTGAATGTACAATCCTCCTGTCTCAGCCTCCCAAGTACTGGGGTTATAGGTATGTGTTACCATGCCTGGTGCTTATAGCTAGGAGGCTGAGACAGGAGGGTCCCAGGTTCAAGGCTAGCCTTAGCAAGTTAGCAAGTTCCCTCAGCAACTTAGTCAGACATTGTTTCAAAATAAGAAATAAAAGTTGGGTAGAGCTATAATCCTAATACTTGAGAGGTTGAGACAGGAGGATTGCAAGTTTGAGACCAACCTCAGCAACTTAGTGAGACCCTTTCCAAAATAAAAATGGCTAGAGGTGTGGCTTGGAAGTAGATTGCTCCTGGTTTCAATCTTCAGGACCAATATATATGTGGGCTGGGGTGTAGCTCAAAGGTAAAATGCCTCTGGGTTCAACCTCCAGCCCAGAATAATAATAATAAAAAAAGATAACTAGTACCAGGCATAGTGGTGCACACTTGTAATCCCAGTACTTGGGAGGCCGAGACAGGAGAATTGCAAGTTTGAGGCCAGCCTCAGCAATTTAGCAAGACCCTGTTTCCAAAAATGACTGGAGGTGTGGCTTAGAAGTAGATTGCTCCTGGTTTCAATCTTCAGGACCAATATATATGTGGGCTGGGGATGTAGCTCAAAGGTAGAATGCCTCTGGGTTCAACCGCCAGTCCAGTATAAAAAAAAAAAAAAATTCCATCCCCAGACCCGGAAAAAAAAAAAAAAAAAGATAACTAGTACCAGGCATGGTAGTAATCCCAGTACTTGGGAGGCTGAGACAGGAGGATTCCAGGTTTGAGGCCAGGCTCAGCAACTTAGCGAGGCCCTGTGACCGTGTCGGGCAGTTGGCATCCCGAGGCATCTTGCAGCTGAGTAAACGGAACGGCTTCATGAACAGTACCAGAGGCTTCACACCAGTTTGGCTCCAGAGTCTCGGTGCAGTGACACCCCCGCGCCCGCACACAGTGGCGCCTGCGCCACCGCCCTGCTCCGGCCCTTGACCTCTGGCCCCGGTTCCCCTGGCTGCGGGTGAGAGCCGCCATGGGCCCGGCTGCTGCCCACTGCCACCGCCCGGCGTCCTCTGGGCAGCATGAATGAACCGGCTCATGAATATGCAGGCAGCCCTGCATATTCAAGGCGTGCTGAGCGCTCTTGGCTAAATCTGATCACAATGCAGGATAAATTAAGCGGCAGGATAAATGCATTAAAAATAACGGTCGGAGGAACACGCTGTTCAGGAGGGGCCCGGGGAGGGGAGGGGCCGCGGGGGAAGCTCAGCCGCCAGGCGCTGCCAGCCGCTCCCAACAGCCCAAGTGAAGTTCCCTTCCGTGGGGGAGGACCCCCCCACCCCGTGGTTCCTATGGAGACGCAGAGCCAGTTTAGGAGGGAAAATGCCTGGAGATGAGCGACGCGGGGAGGGACTAAGAATAGCAGCCGGCTGGGGCTGGGGACAGGTGTCGCAGGGCCCTTACCTGGCAGGGGCCCAAGGGACCAGGCGAGAACCCCCGTGGCCAGACATGCCACACCCAGACGGTGTCCTTGGAT
This sequence comes from Muscardinus avellanarius, assembly GCF_963383645.1. NCBI lineage: Eukaryota > Metazoa > Chordata > Mammalia > Rodentia > Gliridae > Muscardinus > Muscardinus avellanarius. The sequence goes on from NC_137805.1 coordinate 42,894,501, forward strand.
GGAACCTGAGCAGCAGCTAATAACTCAGAGCATTCCCTTGATGCCCCACAGTAGGAGGAAGCGTCGCCCGTCGCTCTCATAGGTGAAGAAGTGAGGTCCAGATATGTCAGCAACTTGTCCAGAGTCCCACAGCAGCGTGAACGCAGCCGACCCGACGCCAGGTCTCCCTCCACACCCACTCCCTGCCAAAGCTTTCTGAGCATTCAGCCAATCTTTATTGAGCAGCTACTGTGTTGCAAGCATGTACCCCAGGGCCAAAGCTCCAGCACACACCTCCCTGGGTGGAGAAGCCCCTTACTGACCTCCTCTCTCAGCCAAGCAGCCGAGCAGGGAGCGGGTCCCCGAGTCCAGGCCAGAGACAGCAGGGCTTCGCCAAGGACGGCTTGGCAGAGCTCGGGTGACATCGAGCCTGAGGAGCGCGGTTCTCCATGGCAATCACAGCTCCAGATCCAGCTCTGCCACCTGCTGGCTGGGAGATAGGAGCCAGTCTCTCAACCTCTCTGTACCTCATTTCCCACCTATAAAGTGGGGTAACAGTGACTAGACCCTTCAGGCCAGAGCCCTGCTCTCCCTGAACCCCCACCCGTGCCGCAAGAGCCAGCGCGCCCGTCCTTTCTCAAGGCCCCGGACCGATCTCCCTCTGCGGGCAGCCCCGCGCCTCGAGGCCACTGCACCTGCTCCCTACCACGCGGGGGCTTGGCACCTCTGTGAGCTGAGCACACCCCCATCTCCAACTGCCCTGGAGCAGAGGGAGGGGATAAAAGAGGTGAGGTCACCGAGTCGGCAACAGAAAGGGACCTCGTTGCAGGCAGTGGGGGGCAGCCACACCGAGTGGGCCTTGGCTCTCACTGGTGGGGCCTGCTCCTTTGAACTCTAGAGGGATTAAGAAACCCGGGAACAAGCCGGGCGTGGTGGCACATGCTTGTAATCCCCACGCTTGGGAGGCGGAGACAGGAGGATCGCACAGGTTGAAGCCAGCCTCGCTGGCTTAAGACACCCTGTTTCCAAGTAAAAAGTATAAAAAATGGGTCTGGGAGTATAGCCCAGAGGTAGAAGGGTTTCCAGGAACCCCAGTACCACCAAAAAAAAAAAAATAATAATAATAATAAAATAAATTAATTAATTAATAAAATAAAGAAAACAGAAACCTGGGAATCCAATGAGCCCTGAAACAGAGGCCTGAGCTACTGCGGGCGCCCCCCTCCCCCAGCTGCCGTCAGATCTGGTGGCGTGCACCTGCACGCTGCTCTGTCCTTGGGGGTCCTGCTGAGCTCCGTCCACTTCCCCGGCGCCAGGAAGCCGTGCAGGGCTCCTCATCCGGAGCGATGGCTGGAGCTGCTGGAGACGCGCTCTGGCTCTCCCAGCTCAAAGGGCGGTCGCAGCCACAGCTGAGCCAGCGCTGGGCCAAGCGGCCTGGACAGTCAAGACGCCTCCTCTCTTGCGTGGTCCCTCCTCTCTCCCTCAGTTCTGAAGCTGGGCTGTTTCCTCTCCCAGTTCTGAAGGGAACCAGACCCAGAGAACAAGGCCATATCGTGAAGGAGACAGGCCCTGTTTGGGAGACCGTCCCAGGCGGGCCTGGCCACCGGCACCCTCGGGAGCCCAGGCAGGCCCCTCTCCTGTGTGAGCGTGTTCTTCTGTCCACTGCCGCCCTCGCTGTGTGGTGTGACGCGCCCGCGCCCCTCTCCAGGCTACCCTCGCTGGCTGGTGCGAGGCCCGCAGCTCACCTGCTCTCGTCTAGAAGCCCCTGCTCGCCTGCCCCGCCGCTCCGCCTGCATCTTCCCCTCCTCAGACCTTGGTCCCATTCGTGTCGGGATGCCACAGTCCCAGGCAGGCGGGATGGAGGGCGAGGTGCCTCGGTGTTTGGAATGTGGGCTAAGGAGAGCCATGAACAACTGCCTGAAGTGCTCATGGCTAATGAGAACCTAGTTTGTTATTTGTTTTTATGGTACCGGGGATGGAACCCAGGGACATTCTACCTCCGAGCTGCACCCCCAGCCCTATTTTTTATTCTTTATTTTGAAACAGGGTCTCACTGAGTTGCAAAGGACCTCACTAAGTGGTAGCTGAGGCTATATGCAAACCGTGATCCTCCTGTCTCAGCCTCCCTAATGCTGGGATTCCAAGCGTGCGCCACCTCGCCCGGCAGAAAGCCTAGTTTTGAGCCGGGGAGGAGCCAAGCACGGAGGAGCTTTCCTGGGCAGAGGCCCTATTCAAGCCAAGGCCTTGCTCTAAGCGATCATCCTGGGGAGCGGGGACCCCCACACCCTCCCTGCCTGGGTCTACAGACGCATGTCCTCCCCATAGGCACCGAGGAGCCTGGCTGCGCCTCCATGTTAAGCCTGAGGTGACACCAATGCCGGGAAACCCCTTGACGCCAACATGTTCATTACGGAGGCCCCTGCACAAGGGCGAGTCAGAAGCCATAGGAGGTGGTGATGCCGAGCGTGGGACACTATGTGCTCTATAAAAGTGATGCTGTGAGTGGACATGTATTGATGTCAGCAACTGTTCAACGTTTTATAAAAGGGAATGTGCGGAGCCGCGTACCGTGGCGCACGCCTGAAATCCCAGCACTGGGGAGAATGAGACAGGAGGATCACAGGTTCAACGCCAGCCTCAGCAACTTAGTGGGCCCACCGCAACTTAGTGAGACCCTGTTTCAAAATAAAAATAAAATAGGACTGGTGGTGGAATGCCTCTGGGTTTAGTCCCTGGTACCACACACACACACACACACACACACACACACACACACAGCCTAGATTGTAGGCCAGGCTCTAGCCTAGTGAGATTCTCATCAAACTTGCGAGACTGTTAAAAAAAAAAACACAATAAAATAGGGCTGGGGGTATAGCTCAGAGGTAGAATCCCCCTGGGTTCAATCCCTGGTACCACACAGAAAGAAGAAAGAAAAAAAGGATAGAAAGAAAGAAAGGAAAAAAGGAAGGAAGGAAGATAGATATGGGGAAATGTAAGGGTTTTTCTCTTATTATGTATTATCTGTAGTGTGTGTGTGTGTGTGTGTGTGTGTGTGTGTGTGTGTGTGTTACTGGGGATTTAACACAGGATCATTCTACCTCTAATCTATACCCCTTTTTATTTTTTGTTTAGAAACAGGGTCTCGTTAAATTGCCAAGGCTGGCCTTGAACCTGCAATCTTCCTGTCTCAGCCTCCCAAGTACTGGGATGACAAACGCATGCTAACACACCTGGCTTAATTTTTTTATTACATAATTGTTGCATGTTCATTATAAAAAGGGAGAAAAATAATGTAATTTGTCATTTTATCTTTTTTTAAGAGCATAAATCCTACGACTAATCATTGCAATTCTAGGCAGTTGTCCTAAGGAATTATTTAAGATGACCACAGAGACATAACTACAAGAATAAACGATGTGCTGTTGTTCATGGGAGAAAGCAGTACGTGCTATAAAACTGGCACTGGGGACTGGTGAGTAAACGTGGCGTGTCTTCCGCAGGGCGCCGCGCAGCCACGCAAAGCCATGTTGCAGAAGTGCAGTTGTTTACTCGGAGGGAGACGTGTGTGAGCACATGACTGGGCGGGGAAGGCTCCAGAACATTCTGTACTGACTCAGCCCCTCCGTGTAAGCACGTGCTCGGTCCAAAGTAGGGAACACAGATGCGTAGACGTTTAGAGGGTTGGTTACAGGTGACATTGATTCTCTTCCTTATACTCTCCTGATTAGTTTATGGAAGGTATGTATTATTGCATAATTTCATAAATGATTTTCAGGGGGAAAAGGTAAATATCCTACTGGAAGAGGCCGGTGGCGGGAGGTGGGGCTCGGCCGGGCCCTGCGCGCTCTCACCCCTCCCGGGCGGCCTCTCTGCCATTCACCCGCTGGAATTAGCTTGCAGAGACCGTTTTAGGAAGCTGTGGGCGGCTGGAAGCAGCTTGTGAGCAGAGCTGGCGGCCTCTGAGAGCTGCGGAGAGTGAGTGCCCCGAGGAAGACAGCCAGAAAAGAAGGGAAGCCAGCATTTTTCTCATTTTTCTTTTTGGTTTGATTTTTCAAAAACAGTTCTCCAGAAAATCCTTGTTTTGGCCCAAATATTTCCTCCTCCTCCTCCCCCCATTTCCTCCAGTCCTCCATAGAGAAGCTGAGTCTAAGCCCGTGGAGCCAAGACCAGAGCTCTGGTCTCAATGCTTCCTCTGACTTGCTGTGCAACCTGGCACCAGGCACTCGCCCTCTCTGAGCCTGTTTCCTTTTCTGTTAAACTGCACTGGCTTCTGGGAGCCCATCTTAGGAGCAAGGCAGCTGGACCAGATGTCTCCAAGGCCTCTTCACAGCTCTGAGATCCTGAGATGTGTGTTTTGAAGTGCCTGAGTCTAATACACAGCAAGAGGCTCTGGGCTTTGCAGTGTGTGGTTCTAGAACGCAGTGATACCAGACTGTCCAGATTGTAGGCCAGGCTCTAGCCGAGCAGCAGCATGTTACTGAATAGCAGAGGCTACCTTGCTGGGCCCGGCCAGCCGGGCTCGGGGCTGTCCTTGCAGGTGGGGACAGGAGACCTGCATCCTGGGCCCCAAGGGAGGTTCTGACCTCAGGCAGCTTCCTGCAGAAGACGCGAAAACCCCAGCTCACCTCAGCAGGTCCCGAGCCCTCGCCCCAGCAATGGTTTCTGTTTACAGAATTCTCTTCTTTATACTCTCCTGATTGTTTTTATGGCAAATATGTGTCATTGTATAATTTTATACGTTCTGTTTCCAGAGGGAAAAATAAGCTATTGAAAGGGGTTAGACACAAGAGGCGGGGTGGGAAGCCCTGCTCCCTCCTGTGGAGGCTGGCGCTCTGGGCCTGGGTTCCGAGGCCCTGGCTGCTTTTCAGATGCAGAGCCGAGGCTCAGCAGTTCGAGGCTCAGCAGTTCGCCAAGGCTCCAAGGTGGTGGAGCTAAATCCTGGCTCCAAGTTAGCTGGCTCCAAAACCCTGACAAACTCACTGCCACCGCCCTGTGGGCCCCGGTGCCGCTGGCCCTGCTGGGAGAGGCTTCTGGATGAGGCGCGAGGCCCGTGCCCACCCAGGGCAGCCCAGCAGGTGGCCCACGCGCAGGCAGCGTGTTTGTGCCTGTGCGTGTGGGCGTCCGCGTGGCTCCGGGAGGGCGTGCATCTCTGTCTCTGTGTGGGTGTCTCTGCACGACGTGCCTGCGCATCTGATGTGTGTGAGCGATCTGGATGTGGGAGCTGGCTGTGTCTGCTGAGTGTGTGCTGCTGTCTCTCTGAAGCGGGGTGAGCTCAAGAGCCTGATGGAGGGGCGCCGGTGCCGAGCTGGCCTGGTGTCTAGGCCTCTCACAGCGCCTGAGAAGCTTCCTGCCCACTCCCGTGGGCCTACCCACACGGTCAGGGTGACCCTGCAGCCCAGTTCCCACACCGTCTCTTTCCCTGGCTTCCACGCCTACCTAGGACCACCATGGGAACCTTTAAAACTGGACTGAGGTCTCACATCACCCTGGCCTCGACCTGTTGTAGGCCAGGAACCTCTGCAAGAAGACGGGGTTCCAGCGCCCCGGGCCACAGCAGCCCATCTTCAGACTCCCAGCTCCCTTCACTCTTTCCTCTCCCTCTCCCTCTCCCCCTCCCCCTCCCTCTCTCTCTTTCTCTCTCTCTCATACTGGGGATTGAACCAGGGCCATTTTACCTCTGAGCTATAGCCCCAGCCTATTTAATTCTGTTTTGAAACAGGGTCTCGCTAGGTTGCTGAGGCTGGTCTTGAACCTGAGCTCCTCCTGTCTCAGCCTCCCTCCCGAGTACTGGGATTACAGGCATGCGCCACCACGCCCGGCTGGATCCCCTTTCCTCTGCCTTGAATTAGACCCAGTAATGCTTGCATCTGTCTTGGGCAGAAAATCTTAAAAGGAACTATCCCATCTAAGAACTGGAACGGCACTCAGCCATCTTGAGAGGGCACCCTCGTAGTGGATGTCAGTGAGCCCCCTTAGCTCCGGGTTTTACTTGCAGATCTCTGGGTACAGAGAGCTCACTACTTGTAAAGAGCCCCCCTTCCAGGCAGCTTTGACTGTAGTGTATTTCACTCTAAGGCTCCCACGGTTTCGCCCACTGGTGCGAGCCCTGCCCTCTGGGGCCCCCGAGGCTCCACCTGGTCATCCTGTTGAGGTGGGGGTCAGTGGAGACCCTGAACAGAGCCGGGAGCCGAGGCAGGAGCATTCTGCTAGGGGCCAGCTTCCTGGCTGGGTAGATGGAGTCCCTGGCGCCTGGCCGCCCAAGGATACTGGGGGAGGCGGCAGTACCCGAGGCCCGGGAAGCCTGGGTGTCTGCCTGGCATGGCACGTGTCAGGAGCTCCAGGGCACCCCGGGCTCTGGAGCAATCCAGAGCCAAAGCCGGAGAGAAGGCGTGACCCCTCCACAGCACAAGGCTGCGCCAGGGCCTGGCACGCCACGGGGCCTGGTGGGAATCGCTTTTCACCCCGCCAGCCTCGCCTTCACATCCTCCTCTGCCCGAGGCCTGCCACTGGAGGTGAAGCAAATACCGCCCTCCACTCCCAGCTCCCCTCCCTGGGCAGCATGGGGCAGGGAGAGGAGACCAGCGGCGGGGGTGCCCGGTGCACAGCCCACACCAGCCAGGCGCTCGGCCTCTGCCCACAAGGCGGGGAGCACGTAGCCCTGTTCACCGAGGCGGCGTGGAGGCTACAGGAGCCCAGGGCAGAACCAGCACTCACTCTACAGAGGAGAAAGCTGAGCCCCTTTAGAGATGTAAAGGATACTGGGGGATACTGTAAAGTCCCAGGATTAAGTAAAGGATACTGTAAGTCCCAGGGCTTACAGCGAGCTGGAGGCACCCGATGAGCTCCCAGAGCCGCAGAGCCGGACGGGAGCACGTTAGCAGGCCCTGCACACAGCGTCAGAGTTTGGGGCAATTTAGGTGAGAGGCAGGGATACCTGCCCGCCGAGCAGCTCTGTCCCCGGGTGCATGCTCCAGGCTGGAGGGTTGGCAGCAGCGGCCCTGGCCTGGGCACAGGATAGCATGAACTCTGGCCCTCGTGCAAACATGCTGGGTGTCCATGCTAAAGCCTGTGGCCTCTCTGGGCCTGTCTCCCCTAGTCTAAGATGAGGGCCGTTGATCTGGACCAGGAAAGACAGGCTGTCTCTTCAGCACAGTGCAGCTTCCTGTGGCTGGCGTGGCTGCTGGGTGCCGCACTGAGAAGGAAAGGACTTTGTGTGTGTCATGAGGTGCCCAGGCGGGCTGGAGAGCCGTGCAGGCTGCTTGGTGTCCCGTGAGCCCCAGTGCCGACCTGCCTCTCCCACGCCCTCAAGGTCCCACCTTGCCCCACAGGTGGCACGAAACCCGCAGATCCTTGCTGAGCCGTGCCCTGCATGGCGCACCATGGCCGGCAGCGCCCCAGAGGCCACTGAGCAAGCTGCCTCTGTGACCTGGGGTCCAGCTGTGGCACACAGCCCTGTGCCGGCCAGCCCCGTCACCCTCCCCCATCTCTCCTAACAGATGACCAAGGCCGCGTGTGGACAGAGGAAGAGGACAGCGCCTCTCGGTGGCAGCAGGAAGGACTGATCTCAGCACCGCAGCACAGCAAGGCCTTTCTCTGCCTTCCGGGCTGGTCCTGGATAGAGAAGAGCCAGCAAGGCTGGCCTGCCGGGTGTGGAGCATCTCACCTTGCGTAAGGACCTGGCTCTTCACCCTTACCTGAGAGCCGGTGACAAGCTCTGTGCAGCGGAGGAAGCCTCAGGGAGGCGGCGTGACTGACCTGCTGAATGGCCATCAGCGGGCCGATGTGTAGTCGGAGGGCCACACACATGGCCCAGAAAGGCTGGGATCTGGTGGCGGCGGCTCTCAGCAAGCCTCCGAGGGCACCGGGCCAGTGGCGCGGCTCGCTGGGCCTGGATGGGAAGTCCTCTCTGCTCTCTGCGCCAACTGCCCTGCCCCCATGTCTGGTGCCACGGAGCAGGGCTGGGATCCCAACTACGCCCAGGTAGGTCGGTCCTGCCCAGGGAAGGTCAGGCTGAGTGAATTCCAGCACCTTTCTCCAGCCACAGAAAGAGTATAGTAAAGCCGAAAAGTTGCAATTCACCAGCTTGCAAAATGTGCTTTTTTTAAAAAAAAAAATCTGAATTTGTTGCCAATATTTTAAAATAGAGAAGTTTCACATAAAACCCCAGATTTCTGGCTTCTTTTGAAAGACCGGGAGCTCTGAGGAGTCTGTGGTGAGCGGGCCACCGGGCAGGGTGGGAGCGAGGCGTGCTCACGCTTGGTCCTCGCGGGCAGCTGCCTTCTCCAGCGCAGGGCTCAGACTCTGGGCTCTGGAGTCAGGCTGACCTGGCGTAGTCCAAATGCCGGCTCAGATGCACTGTGACCCTCAGGAGGTCCCGAGACTTCTGGCCCCGCCTCCTTGCTGGTGGAGAGGATGTCCGCCGTATCTACCTCATGTGTGTGCTCAGGACTTCCAAGAGTGAATTGTGTGAAGCTCCCACTGCTGCCTGACCTGCTGCCTGGCAGTGGTGGGGCCAGGACAGCCGCTGTCCTCCCAGCAGCGGCAGCGCTCTCATCCCGCCCGCCTGCTCTGCCCAGCCCTGGGCGCGCCCGGGGTTGCACTCGCTCCCACTGCGGCCCTCCTGTGCGGGTAGCACAGCCCCAAACAACAGATCAATAGCCACTGAGCGCTAGGGGCCATCATCCAGGCTGCTGGTGGTGGGTCCAAGCTTTCCCCTTTGGGCGGGAAACACCATGTAACCTTAGATGAGCTTGTTTCCCTTCTGGGATCTCCAGTTTACCAGCTGCAGGATGAAGCTGTGATCTCCAAGGCCCCTTACAACTCTAACATCTTGAGAGTTTGCAGATGGGCAGGCAATTAAGGCTAAAGCTTCACGATGCAGGAGTGAATTAGGATTCTTTTGTCTATAGTGGCAGAAACCTGGGGATTTACAATGGGGATTAAATTAAAAAGTGCTCTATCAGGGCTCCTAGGAGGAAGCCTGGGGATTGAGCTATAGGCAGGGCTGGAGCCAGGTGCTTCACCCCCAGTAATGTTGTCATCTCTTCCGTGTGTGTGTGTGTGTGTGTGTGTGTGTGTGGTGTTACTAGGGGTTACACCTAGGAGCACTCTACCTTCAAACCACACCCCCAACCCTTTTTACTTTGATAAAGGGTCTCACTAAGTTGCCGAGGGTCTCGCTCAAACCTGCAAGTCTCCTGTCCCAGCCTCCCAAGTGCTGGGATCACAGGTGTGCGTCCCTGTGCCTGTCCGCTTTCTCGCTCTCATCTCTCCACTTGGCTTCCTTCCGTGCTGGCCTCATCCTCATCTCAGGAACAGGGTTTTCTCTGGTGGCGATGATGTGTCCTACAAGGTCTGTTGGAGCCTTTAGTGCCGTAACTCCAAAAGAAAGAGGTGTCCTCTTGCCCCTTCTAAAGGAAGCGGAAGCGTCGCCGGGAAGATGTGGCTCTGCCGCACAGCACTCCCGTGTCCGTGGTCTGTCGCTGTGGCTGAGGGCAGGGTGCAGTATGGGCCAGCACTCCCGCAACACAGAGCAGGACAGTTTTCCTCAGAGGAAAGGAACCTTCAGAAGAGAGGTGAGCAGAGACGAGTGCACAGTCCGAAGGAACAGTGACCCCGGCCACGCTGGGCTCCAGCCGGCGAGGGGTCTGCGCCCTAGCCCGCTCAGCGCGGGGCCGGCAAGAGCACGCGATTCTAGCCTAGAGGCAGCAGGAGACACATCCGACAGTCAGACTGGCCCAGGGCCAGCTGTGTGTGCGTGGCCGTACGAAAGGAGGGGACCGCGAGGCTCCTGGGAAGCCCCTGGTGGCCGAGGAAGCGGGGACGGGACAAGGTGTGAAGTGGCGCGTTCAGACTGAGAGTATGGAGGGGACCAAGAGCAGGCGCGAGGCAGGAGAGGGAGCAGCAGGGCTGGGTTGGCGGGGATGAGCACACGTGATTTTGACAGTGGCAAAATACAAATAAAAAGGAATAACACTGGCAAAAACTAGAACAAGATATAGGTTGATACGCTTTTCATCTTGAGAGAGAAATGGACTTTTAAGCATTAAAGCAATGGGGAAAATCAGATCAAAAAGAAAAAGCTTGCCATATGTAGCAGGAAAAGTCAAGCATGCATTTCAGAACATCAGACCACTAAAGACAGAACTGGAGGGAAAATTTACAATATTGAGATAGTTGTGATGAGATGAACAAATATTTTCAAAAAGCACGTGAAGACCCCAATGGAAAATGGAAAAAGGGCATGAGTAGACAGTTTCCAAAGGGAAGTCCACATACAGGCTACAGCTTCATCACAGTGCCCCACACCTCCCTCGCCCCACAGCTTTGTCACAGTACCCCACACCTCCCTTGCCCCGCAGCCAGCTCCGCCTAGGCGGCTGGGCTGGGAACAGAGCCGCTCAGTTTATTGGTCCAGAGGGGGAGCCGAGGTGAAGGCCTGTGCAGAGGTGGGGTCCTGAGCCGAGCCCTCAGCGGCCCCGCCTCTGGCAGCATCTTTCCCAAGCAAGTGCTGAGGCGAATGGCAGCACGTGTGGTGGGTCAGGGCCAGGCCGAGGGGAGGCTGCTTGGGTACATCCCAGGCATCCCTCAGGAGGGAGGCCAGAGGCTGCCTCTTCCTCCTGTCTGGAAGCAACCTGGGTGGGTGCCACCACATCCCAAACCAGGTCTGTGCCAAGGCCAGGTGGAAACACAGAGGGCCTGGGCCAAAACAAGCAAGCGGTCACAGCCCAAGGCCGGGCCTGCCCGCCACCCTTCCTGCAAGTGGCTGACGCTGGCAGCTGTCTGGCCGGCGGCTGGCCCCTCTGGTAATTAGCATGGTTTACATGCCTGCCCTGGTGGAAGGGGCCACGCAGTGGCAAGGGCAGGACTGGCTCGCATCATTGGCTGGGCGAGCACGGCCCTTCACCTTGGCTCCCCAGCCGGCCGTAGGAAGGATGAGACCTGCCCACGTCAGAAGCGCCAGAGTGGAGACGGCGGAGCCCACACAGGCCTGGCCGCCTCCTGCTTGGTACGTGACCAGGAACACGAGTACCCAGAGGCCTCACCTGGCCTGGTGGTCACACCAGCGCAGAGCCTCACAGGCCCTCCTACTGTGCCCCAGGAGCTCACGCTCAGGCACCTATGGATGGCTTGACTGCAGCCTGCGGGGACTCTGCCTCACCCACTGCTCCTGGACAGAGCCATCTCCAGCCCCCTTGGCTACTGTCACCCAGGACCCATGACAGCCCACCCTGTCCCTACTGTCCCCCTAGCTGGCCCAGGGATGTGTGGGGATGGGGGGGCTGGCGGGGCCCAGGAGTGGCAGGAGAGGGGGCTCCTGTTGGGGTGGTCAGGAGCTGTGATGGGGGAGGAGGCATGATCCAGCCTCTTAAAGGTGTCCAGTCCACTCCCCAGGAGTTACAGACACGTCTAGCATGTCCCCTGACACCACCCTGACCCCAGGATCCGTCACCTTTTGTGTGCATGTGTGTGGTCTGGGGATGGAACTCAGGGGCTTTCTATGCCTGGGCTACACCCCCAGCCCAATTTCACTTTTTATTTTGGAACAGGGCTTTGCTAAGTCTCTGAGAGCCTCACTGAGTTACTGAGGCTGGTCTGGAACCTGTGGTCCTCCCGTCTCCGCCCCTAAGGATCACGGCCATCACCTCTTACCTGAACTGGGGCACTGGCTCCGCACAGGGGTCCTGCTGCACCCTGCCCCGCAGTCCAGGTCCAGCGTAGCAGCTGTAGTCCTGTCTGCACAGAGTCAGACCCTGTCACTCTCCTGCTGCAAGGCTCGAGCTGGGCCCCCATCCACTTGGACCTTGCACAGCCTGGCCTTGGGCGCTCTCCTCTGCAACAGGAGTTCCTCCTGCTCCTTTGATCACCCGCTTCCCCATGCCGCTCAGCGTGAGCAGCCCACTCCTGCCCCAGGGCCTTTGCGCTCACTGTTCCTTCTGCTTGGACACTTCCTCTAGATCCCATGGCTCACGTGCTCGCCTCCTTCAAATATTTGCTCACATGTCACTCTGTTTAAATTGCAACATCTCCCTTCAGCCGAATATTCTCAATTTCTCTTTCCTTTCTTTCTTTTCTTTTCTTTCTTTCTTCATGATACTGGGCATTGAACCCTGGGGAATTCTACCTCCAAGCTACACTCCAGGTCTATTTTATTTTTTGTTTGGAAACAGGGTCTTGCTAAGCTGATGTGCACCTCACTGAGTTGCTGAGTCTGGCTCTGAGCCTGCAATCCTTCTGTCTCAACCTCCCAAGTACTGGGATTACAGGTGAGAACTGCCATGCCCAGCCTCCCTAGAGCATTTTTTACAGCTAGTATACTCTATAATCTATGTGGCATGTTTGCTGACTGGCTCCACCCACTAAATGTAAGCCCCCAGGGGCAGGGATGCGGCACCTGGCCACGACAGGTACTAAGGGATGGTCAGCTAAAGAGTGGAGCCAACCACTCTAGGTCTGGAACTCCTGTGCGTTCCCTCTCTGCATTCCAGTGTGAAACCTTCTTGCAGACAGTGGTCCTGCCCTGCCTCTCTGCTTTTTGGGGGACAATTTTCCCCAACTGCTCCCCATGTGTCAGCTTACTCTCAAGATGTGTCTCCACTGGCATCTTCTTAGAAGTGAGTCCTAGCAGGGCATGGTGGCACATGCTTGTGATACCAGCATTTGGGAGGCTGAGACAGGAGGATCACTGATTCTCCTGTATTGTGGCAGCCTCAGCAAGTAGCGCGAGACTCTCATCAACTTAGTGAGATCTTGTTTCAGATAATAAAATAGGAGCTGGGCGTGGTGGTGCGTTCTTATAATCCCAGGACTTGGGAGGCTTAGAAAGAAGGATTGCGGTTTGTGGACAACTCAGTGAGACCCTGTTTCAAAATAAAGAATAGAGCCAGGTGTGGTGGCACAGGCTTGTAATCCCCGTGCTTGGGAGGCAGAGACAGGAGGATCGCGCAGGTTCGAAGCCAGCCACGCGCGCTGGCGTAGGAGACCCTGTTTCCAAGAAAAATGTAAAAATAGGTCTGGGAGTGTAGCCTGGAGGTAGAAGGGATTCCAGGAACCCCAGTACCACAAAAAAAAAAAAAAAAAAAAAATTGGGCTGGGCGTATATCTCGTAGGTAGAATGCCCCTGGGTTCCATCCCCAGTACTGAAGGGGGAGAGGGGGAAGAGTCCTGACCTGAGCCAGGAAAACACCTAGGAAGAGAACAAAAGAGAAACAGAGAATTTTGGAGTGGGAAGAAGCTGGACAGAGATCCAAGCAAGAGGGACTCGGCCGGGTTATTTCTTCCAGGCTCTGGACATGAGACAGCTCCATGGAGAAGCCCGACTTCTATCTTCCTTCCACCAAGCAGCTTGACACCTTATCATCCACGGGGAGATCTGGCCAGGACAGCGGCTGACCAGGGGTGTGGAAGACGAGCACCCGCCACCAGCAGCCAGCACACTGGCTTTGCTTTTGGCTCTTAGCCCAATCTCAGCGGAAGGCCGTCTCCAGCAGGAGCCTGAGCTTGGAGGGAGAATGAGCCAGCCCTGGAGACCTTGAGATGGAAGGGTCTAAACAGACTGAACAGAAACCAAGCCCACCAGGGCAAAATACAGAGGATCTGAAGCGAGGGAGTGCCCCGTGGTGAGCAGGGACCAGGGAGAGAGGCGGGTCCGCAGAACAGCAGGACCACAGAGGCTCCCAGCATTCCTGGGCAGCTCAGGCGAGCATCCCCATTCTGTCTTGCTTTAAATCTGACAGATGGGACTCGGTGTTGACTTTGGCCATGGAATGCAGTCTGCGTTTCCAGCCCTTGGTGCAGCAGTGGAATCTCGGTCAAGCCCAAGTCTGATTAGCTGGAGCGACCAGCATGTCACAGTGCTCTGGGAATATTAACTAATATTTACAAGGGATGACGGGGAAATAATTACTGATGGCAAGAGGCAATCAACGGCTGGGAATCCTCCACTGCTCAAGTAGTGAGAAATGAGCTGTGCGAGGCTCCGAGCAGCAGGGCTGGTCACGGGGACAGCGGAAGGGGTTGGGAAGTCACTACCTCTGCTGATTCCGTTAATAGGATAAACCAGCCTTGCAAATGAGAGGCCGACCCAGGAGGCCTGCCTCTGAGGTGACTTTAAATCAGGACAGGTTCTGCCAATAGCTTCTTTCTGATGGGTTAGGCCTGGAAGGGAGCTTAGAAATCAGTCACACCGATTCTGTTTTGAAGGTTTCTACCTCTCAGAAATATTGCAACTATTAAGTAATCATTTGTTTTCACATTTTTTATTCATCAAAGGCACATAAAGATTGTCAAATGGGATATGTAGAAAACTTAAAGCTGATGTTGCTCCGGCCCCAAATAAGACAGACCTATTGTTTTTGCCAGCCCAGCCATATTATTTTCTGTATTTTGTTGTTTTTCTTTTCTTTTCTTGTGGTACTGGGGATTGAATCCAGGTCTAAGTTGCTGTGGTTGGCCATGAACCTGCAATCCTGTCTCAGCCTCTTAAGTACTGGGATTACAGGTATGTGCTACCACATCCAGCTAAGAAGGAATTTAAAATAACACAAGGGTCAACTTTTAAACACCTGGGAGAGCAGCCGGGCGTGGTGGCGCACGCTTGTAATTCCAGCGCTTGGGAGGCCGAGACAGGAGGATCGTACAGGTTCGAAGCCAGCCTCAGCTACTGAGTGAGGCTCTCAGCAAGTTAGTGAGACCCTGTTTTCAAATAAAATATAAAATAGGGCTGGGAGTATATCCCGGAGGTAGAAAAGCCCCTGGGTTCCACCCCCAGTACCACACACATACACACACACACAAAATACACTGGAGAGCTTGGAGAATCTATATAAGAAACCTCAAATCCAAGCAAACTCTCTTTTACAGAAGGAAACTGAGGCCCAGTGGACACAAGCGGCTTGCCAAGGCCACACAGCTGGCTGTCAGCAGCTGCCTACAGGCGGGGCCAGGGCAGGGGGAGGCTGCCCTGGGCACTTTGGGCAGTGCAGGAATTGTAGCTGCGTTCCGGGCACAGTGGCCTCCAGAGTAAAGTATGCAGCCCTGACAAAATAATTCAAGTCCTCTGAACCCATTTTCATATGTCAAATGGAGATAATCATAGAGCTGCCCTGTTTCCTTGCAGATTAAGTAAAATGGGGCACTTAATAGTATAGCTTCTTTTGAATAAGTTTATTTCATGTGTGTGGGTGGGTGGGGGTCTGGTAAGCTTGGGAAATAAGGTCACATGATCCAACTTCCAGGTACGCCCCACAATGCCAGTGGGGGACTTCGGTCCCAGCCACGCTCGCTTTAAGAACGAAGCACAAATGCTCGTGAGTGCTCGGTACTGTCATTCAAAACTGAGTGTGCGCCAGAACCGAGGCCCCGGCCAGGCTCAGTGCCTGGGAATCCCGGCGGGGCAGGGCGGCAACTTGCACTTTAGAAGTTACTGAGATGCAACTTCCGTAACAGTCACCATTTTCAAGTGTGATGATTAGTGCACTGCATGTGTAAGGTCGTTATAGCCAGCACCACTACATAACGCCAGGACATTTTCTTGGCCCCCAAAGAACCCCCAGTCCCATTGGCAGCCCCCCACCCCAACCCTCATCCTCTAACAACCCCTATCTTTGTTCTCTCTACGGTTCTTGCCCACTCGGAACCCCTCATGTGAGGACCACGGTCTTTGGATCTGGCCTAGTTTACTTAGCAGTTTTGAAGGCTCATCTTTATATGCATTAGGACTCCATTTCTTAGAATCTGTACTTTTAACAAGCTCCCCAGGCAGTTCTGCTGAGTGGGCCGTGGGGAGGGTAGAATTGCCGATTCATACAAGGGGAAACTCGAGCTATTATAAAGCCACAGGCCGTGTCTGTCTCCAATCGCTCATAGGGAAAGAGGCGACCCTGGCCGCCTGCCTCCCCCAGACTGCAGGGTCTGGGCAGGTCTCCTGGGCACGCAGCAGGGAGATGTGTGTCTACGGACAGGGGCCTGGCTGCTCGGGCAAGTGGGCAGATTAACTGCAAGAGAGACTCCCGCAAGGGGATTAGTCTCAATTCAAAGACTTTAATGTACATTATGCTCTTGGAAAAACATCTCCAAGGAAACAAGAGGAACTGAAAGTCTTGACCAGCAGGGATTCTCATTCAGAAACCTGCTGAGAGCCCCAGCCGTAGAGAGGATGGCACCGGGACAAGAGTGCAGTGCACAGTCTGAGGTCAGAGTCTGGGGCCTGGCGTCTGTCTGGAGATGCATCTCTGTCCACGTAGCACAATGGGCGCTGCCCTCCACACTCCACGGAAGCCGGGAGCCTCCTTACTGACAGACAGCTCCACAGCGCCTGGGAACACTCAGGCTGCCCAGTGCATCCAGGGCTTGGAAGAAAAGACAGACTTCAACAGGGCCTAACGAGTCTGCTGGGCGAGAACCTTTCTTCTGCTGCTGAATCTCCAAGTCATGAGAAATAGTCATGGTGGCTCTGGTGAGGACCGGAGCCACGTGGGAGGGCTGCCAGGTCCTACTGGGTCTGAGGCCTCCAGGCCTCTGGACAGAATGGGATTTAGAGAGGACGCCGAAGCTGAGCTCCTTGCTATTCTTCCCAAACTGGGCTCCTGAGGACTCTGGCCCAAGTTTCCTGTCATGGCCTCCCATTCAACCTGGGGCAGGCAGAAATTGTGGCCCCTCCACGACCCTAGTTTGTTGTGAGGAAGTAGATCTCCAAGCTACACCAACCCTTTGTTTTTTGAAAAAGGGTTTCGCTAAGTTACTGAGCAGGCTTCAAATCTGCAATCCTGTCTCAGCCGCCCAAGTGCTGGGATTACAGGCGTGTGCCACCACACCCAGCATGACCCCACATTTAACTTTAAAAATCAGCCACTGATGTCTCCTACCCCTAGGGGCAGTCCAGGGTTTCCTGTTTCCCGGTCATCCTACGGGACAAGAGATCAATCCTCTTGGCCCTGCCGTTCACTTTCTTCTCTTGGGAAGGAATGAGGCTGCCGCAAAGGCAGCTCTCTTCCAGGAGCTTCTGCGAGAGCCTGTCAGTTGGCATCAGGGTTGGGCTGATAGGGAACCCACAAGTGTGCTTTCAGGACAAATGCAGTCTCTTTCTCAATGAAGGGACTTATTTATTGGTGAAGGAGGGAATTCTGGCTCCATCTTGGCAGCACCTGCGAGGACCAGTACCCTGGAGGATCCCAGGGTAGGATGTGGTGGCAGGTGAGGCCAGCGCTGCAGCCGTGCGGGAAGGGGCCTCTCATGGCTCGGGCATTTTCAGCTAGCCAGTCTCGATGCCCTCAGGGAGCTCCACCACCACCGGGGCACAGTCCTCAGGCTCTGAGGTAAAGTCCCACCGGAACTTCTTGGTCAGGTGGGCTTGGAACTTCTCAGCTTTCTTCCTCAGGGTGGCATCCACAGCAATGCTGCAGGCGGAGGAAAAGAAAACCTACGGAGAAGAGGGAAGTTACTCCTTAGAGCGAGGGGCTAAGAAAGCCGTCGAAATTTCCTCCTGGTGTTCAAGTTCTCAAGGTGGGGGATCACCTGCTGCTGGCACAGGCCCAGGACACCTGCTGTGTGCCCCAAACCAAGAAAGAAGGTCCAATCCCAGCTGAGCTGCTGAAACAGGACTAGCATGGAAAATTACCGTGCTGAGCACAAGTGCCCATGGAGCGGCCAGCGGGCCCCGCCATGGGGCTTCCCTGGGTAGTCTACGAGGCACCCGCAGCAACTTGGAGGAAGAGGCGGCAGCCGCAGCAGCCTGTGCTAAGAAGGCTGGGCACACAGCCCCCATTCAGTGGGGCAGAACAGCTCTGCTAACCTTCTACAGGAGCCAAAGACTGCCTGTGTGAGGCTTCTACCCCCTTAAAAGCTTGCTTCTTTCTTTCTTTTTTTTTGCAGGTCTGGGGATGGAACCCAGGGGCATTCTACCTGAGCTACATCCCCAACCCTCTTTTTTATTCTTTATTTTGAAACAAGGTCTCACTAAGTTGCAGAGGGCCTAAGTAGCTGAGGCTGTCCATGAACCTGTGATCCTCCTGTCAGCCTCCCAAGTACTGGGATTATAAGCATGCACTACCACATTCAGCTTTCATATTTTTAAAAAACATTTCCATTTTTCAAATTGTGGTAAAATATATATACTTGTCATTTATTTTAGTTACTTATTTTTTTGTGGTACTAGGGGTGAAACCCAGGGACTTTTCTAGCTCCTGCCACCGGCACCCCTCGGCATATACGAGCGTGACAAACGCTTGTATCAATCGGTAAGGTCCAAGGAGGCCATGCCCTGAAGAAGGAGGCATCATCTCTGGCAGAAATACTCGCTGCTCTTAGATTTCTACACTAATAAGCTCTGATGATCTAAAACAGGATCCCAAGAATTAGGACTGTGGAAGAAGTTGAGTCCATGAAAGATAAATTTTCTAGTAAAGGGCAGCCAGAATTCAGGGGCTGCAAAATTCCTTTTGG
This sequence comes from Muscardinus avellanarius, assembly GCF_963383645.1. Taxonomy (NCBI): domain Eukaryota; kingdom Metazoa; phylum Chordata; class Mammalia; order Rodentia; family Gliridae; genus Muscardinus; species Muscardinus avellanarius. The sequence continues at coordinate 42,912,921 of NC_137805.1, forward strand.
TTTTTTCCACAGGCAGGTCCTTTGATCTAAAGATTAGCTCCCAGCACCTCTCTACCAGCAGGAGAAGCTGCAAACCCACTTCTTGCCCATTTCCCAAAGAGATGCAAAACTGTCTCTGGAACCTGGGCCATTTGTTTTTCCTCTTAAGAGATGCTAATAAGCTCTTATTTGGCCTTAACAAGCCTATCCTTAGTGACTCAGCAGCAGGACAGTAAAAAACTCAAAAGTCTGCCCCAAAATCATGCATTAAAGAACAATTATAGAAATCCAATCACCTGTGTTATAATGTTTTTGCCCTGTTTCACTAACTATAAAATAAGTATTGTCTTATAGGGGATGGTGGAGCAGACAGGACCAGACAAATTTGCAATGCAGCCCATGGATCTTGATAAAGGAGGACCTGGACTAAGCCCTAGAGACAAAAAGACTCTGGAAGGATCAAAGGAGATCCTAGAAGACTGAATTTCCCCAAAACGGGCTTTGGGTGTGAACCCCCCACCTTTACAGATGCCTGCCTGTCCTGGATGCCTTTCTGGACTCCAGACCTTGCCCCCTAGGGCTCACCTGTGAGGCCAGAAACCTGATTCCAATGACAAAGGCAAAGGGGGCTGACTTTAATCACCTAGTCCCAGACTAATTTTAAACTGTGACACCATGGATCTTCTTTTATCCTGTTTATCTTGTTTACACTTAATGCCTCACTATTGTCCTTTGGTGCTTACAGGGGGTATAGGGTATAAATACTGGTGATGGAAATTAAAACATTGTCAATTGCATGGAAGGCAGTTGTCCATGTCAATTATTTCATATTTTTTCCTGGAGAGGAATCTCCACTTTTAGTGCCGTGAACAGGAACTTAAAGGAGTTTATTTCATAAAAAGGGAAAAAAATCGCTGCAGATAAGAGGCTGCAGAACTGCAATCGAAGCCCTTGTCCATCTTTCTGAGGATATCGGTCCCAAATGGACTCAGTGCCAGATTTGCCCCCCAGGACTGAGCAAGTTCGTTTCAGCAAGCTCCGGGCTATACTCCCAGGCCTATTTTCTACTTTATTTGGAAACAGGGTCTCACTATGTTGCTGAGAGCCTCACTCAGTAGCTGAGGCTGGCTTCGAACCTGCGTGATCCTCCTGTCTCAGCCTCCCAAGCGCTGGGATTACAAGCGTGCGCCACCACGCCCGACTATACTTGCCATTTAAACTTTTTTTTTTTTTTTATTGCAGTACTGGGATGGAACCCAAGAGCATTCTACCTCTGGGAGCTATACCCCCAACCCTATTTTTTATTCTTTATTTTGAAACAGGGTCTAACTGAGTTGCAGAGGGTCTTACTAAGTAGCTGAGGCTGTCCGCGAACCGCGATCCTCTGGTCTCAGCCTCCCGAATGCTGGGATTGCAAGCGTGCGCCTCCACGCCTGGCCCATTTACACCATTTTCAAGCACAATTCAGTGGTATTCAGCTCATTCACACTGTTGGGCAACCATCACCACCGTTGTCTCCAGCATTTTCCATTTCCCCAAATAAAACTCCACCCCTCCAGCACCCATTCCCCTGCTCCCCTCCCCAGCCTGGAACCTGCCCTCTGCCCTGCGCCTCTATGAACACGACTACACCATGAGAGGGATCACACAGTACTTGTCCTTGTGTTGTTGTTACTGGGGACTGAACACAGGGACATTCTACTATGCTACACACCCAGCTTTTTAAAATTCTGAAACAATGTCTAAGTTGTTGAGGTTGGCCTCAAACCTGTGATCCTCTGGTCTCAGCCTCCCAAGTACTGGTTTACAGGCATGTGCCACTGGGTCTAGTATGTGACGGTTTATTTCACTTAGCACAATGTCTACAAGGTTTATCCATGTTGTAGCATTTGTCAAAATTTTGTACCTTTCTAAAATTAAGTAATGTTCCATTATATGTGATACCACACTGTCCACTCACGATGGTCACTTGAGTTGTTCCTGCCTTTTAGGTATTTTGAATAGAGGTGCCATAAACATGATTGTTTTCAGTCTGTTTTTAATATTTTTTGGTAAAGAACCAGAAGTGAAATTATTGAACTACATGGTCCTATTGGTATTACATTGAATTTTTTTTCTTTTTTTGCGGGTCTAGCGATGCAACCCAGGGGCATTCAACCTCTGAGCTACACACTCTGCCCTATTTTTTATTCTTTATTTTGAAACCGGGTCTCACTGAGTTGCAGAGGGCCTAAGTAGCCGAGGCTGTCTGTGAACCACGATCCTCCAGTCTCAGCCTCCCGAATTCTGGGATTACAAGCGTGCGCCACCACACCCGGCTTATATTGAATTCTACAGTAGCTGTGACATTTCCTACCTCTACTGGTATAAATGGTTCCTTCTCTACAACCTGGCCAACATCTGTTATTTCTGTTTTGTTTTTGTTTCAACAGTAGCCACTTGAAGGGCATGAGGTGGTATCTCCTTGTAGGTTTAATTTGCATTTCCCTAATGATTAGTGATGTGGAACATCTTTTTATTGTTTATTGGCCATTTGTGTACTCTCTCTGGTAAAATATCCCCTCAAGTCTTTTGCCCATTTTTCAAGTTAGAGTGTTTTGTTGTTGTTGAATTGTAGTGGTTATTTATACACTCTAGGCATTTATCTCTTATATTGATGTGTTATGAATTCAGTTTCATCTAATAAAAATATGGGTGGGGAGCCAGGTGTGGTGGCACACACTTGTAAATCCCGCATTTGGGAGGCTCAGACAGGAGGATCGCAATTCATAGCCAGCCTCAGCTGCTTAGTGAGGCCCTCTGCAACTCAGTGAGACTCTGTTTCAAAATAAAGAATAAAAACTAGGGAGGGGGTGTGTGTGGCTTGGAGGTAGAATGCCCCTGGGTTCCATCCTCAGCCCCCCCCCCAATAAAGGGTGGGGACAGAACAGCAATTTTCTCCCATTCCAGATTATCTTGGATTCCAATTCCTCCCAAGAATAACAACAAACCTATTATTCTCTAGTATTCCCTTCTTCTACTATCTTACTGTTTTCAGAGAAGTTTCAGGGTATCCAATGGGATCCGTGCCAGCCCTAGCATGACACGCTAGAATGTGCAGCTTAAGGTCTGTGGAGGCTGACGGGCCAAATGCCTGGATCACATACGTCCAGAAAGGAAGGAATGGTGTTTTCCAGACAGGAGGACCACCCCACAGACAACATGAGAGCAGAAACAGCTCTGTGATCCACACCACCCTCACACCACGCTGGCCCCAACCTCGTTTGGGCAATAGGGCTCTCCGCGGCAGAATGCCAGGGACAAGCCCCACTTGCTTTTCCAGCCTTTCCGTTATCAGGAGGGGTGAGGTTCACTGTCAGTGTTTAGACATTCTGTGGCAGCAGTAGCAATGGCAGCAGGGGCACAAGTGGCAGGCTGGAAGAGGGGAGGCGCATGGTACACAATCTGGCCTCATTAACTTGGGAATCGACTAAATCTGGAGTAGGGAGTGCAGCCACGAGACGCCAGATCAATAACTAATTAGAAGCTGTGTGCTGAGAGGGCATGGGAGGCAGCGCAGGCCCCTCTGGAGGCAGCTGATGGTGCCTGCCAAGCGCACCGCTGAGCTCCTTCCAGCTACACTAGCTCTGGGCCCTGCACACTCCAGGGCCTTTTCCCTGAGGTGGTGGGGGCTGCTTGGCTGAGTAAAAAGCTTCCTTCCATGTCCCCCTCTCTTGCACAGTACACTGCGCTATTTCTCTGCAGACCCTCCTCTCCAGCCTCAGGAGCAGCTGTGTAAACACGCTGACGGCCTCCTCTGTGCACACGTGCCTCCCCTCCGCCTCACCTAGGTAGTTTCTACTAGTGAGCCAGGCTCGGCTCGACACCACTGCCTGGGCTGCCCGCACTGCTGAGGGCAGGCAGGGTGCTCCTCTGTGCTCTCCAAGGCCCAGGGTTACCTCCACTCGGCCTCAACCTCAGGAAGGTAACTGTGGATGTCTCTAAGAGAGAGGAGCAGCTCAAAGCAGCAACTCTTTCACACCTGCAGTCCACACTCCTGGGGATCTGACTCATAAAAGGAACCGATTAGCTGGATGTGGCAGTGCACACCTATGATCCCAGTACTTTGAAGACTGAGATTAGAGGACTGTAGGTTCAAGAATAGACTTGGCAATCAGAAAGACCCTCAACAACTTAGTGAGATCCTGTTTTAAAATAAGAAACAAAAGGAGGTGGGAGGCTGGGTGCACATGCTTGCAATCCCAGCATTCCGGAGGCTGAGACAGGATGACGGCGCTTTGCGGACAGCCTCATCTACTTAATGACCTCCACAACTCAGTGAGACTCTGTTTCAAAATAAAGAAAATAAAATAGGGCTGGGGTGTAGTTCAGAGGTAGAATGCCCCTGGGTTCCATCCCCAGTACCACTTGAAAGAAAGAAAGAAAGGAAGGAAGGAAGGAAGAAAGAAAGGGGGTGGGGGTGTAGCTCAGAAGTAGAATGCCCCTGGGTTTAATCCCCAGTATAAATAAATAAATAATAAATGAATGAATAAGGAGGTTGTATCCATCAAATATGTAATGAACGAAAAAATAAAGATAGGCAGGTGTGGTGGTGCATGCTTGTAATCCCAGTACATAGAAGGCTGAGACAGGAGGATCACAGGTTTGAGGCCAGCCTCAGCAACTTAGTAAGGCCCTCTGCAACTTAGTGAGACCCTGTTTCAAAATAAAATAGGGCTGGAGTATAGCTCAGAGGTAGAAAGTCCCTGGGTTCCATTCTCAGTAACACACACACACACACACACACACACACACACACACACACACACACACCGAGTGAAGATGACCATAGGTTTGAGGAAAATCCACTTTTGGTTCTTTTTTTTTCTTTTTTGGTGGTACTGGGGTTCCTGGAAGCCCTTCTACCTCCGGGCTACACTCCCAGACCTATTTTATATTTTATTTGGAAACAGGGTCTCTTAAGCCAGCGTGGCTGGCTTCGAACCTGCGCGATCCTCCTACTTTTGGTTCTTTTGCATAAAGCCAAATAACTGCTCAATAATTATACGATGGTGGTGAAGAGAAGTCCACCCTGGGAGAAGACATCTTGCCCCTGAAGGCTGCTGGTTCCCAAGCTACCCCTATGACACTCCCCTTGTAAAGGCCCAGTGTAAAGCAAGCTCCAGTCTCTAATCCTCAGAATTGTATTGAAGCCTCCCTGTGGCATTTCTCACTGTGCTTGCATCACAGTGGTCTGCCCTGAAGAGTGGGAATGCGTCCTAATTACCTGTGTGTGTGTGTGTGTGTGTGTGTGTGCGCGCGCGCGCACGCACGCGTGTGTGCACATGTAGTACTAGGGATTGAACCCAGGGGCATTCTATCTCCAAGCTATATCTCCAGCTCAATTTTTTTTTTTTTTTTTTTTTTTTTTTTGCCATACTGGGGGTGGAATCCAGAAGCACTATACCTCCTAGCTACACCTCCAGCCCTATTTGTCAGTCTTTTTTTTAAGTTTTGAAACAGGGTCTCACTGAGTTGCGAAGGACCTCACTAAGTAGCTGAGGCTGTTTGCAAATGGCGATCTTCCGGTCTCCACCTCCCGAATGCTGAGATTACAAGTGTGTGCCACCAGCCCCGGCTTTCCAGCTCTATTTTATTCTTTATTTTGAAACAGGGTCTCACTAAGTTGCAGAGGGCCTCACAAGTTGCTGAGGCTGGCTGTGAACTAGAGATTCTCCTATCTCAGCCTAATTATCAATATGTGCCCAACAGCATACCCCCAGGGCTGGCATAGAATTAGTGCCCAGAACGCTCAGAGAGTAAGACAAAGACTCAGGATTGCCCTGCATCTGGCAGTGGCTGGAAGTGAGAGGCGAGAACAGCTGGGTGCAGTCACCATTCACCACAAACGTGCCTGAGAGTAAAATCAACCACAGTGGGCACAACAGAAGGCTTTGGTCTAATACACAAGGCTTCTAATTTGAAAACTGCTTGGTCCTTTTAAAAGAAATTGTCAATTCAATCTTTACTACAAACCTGGCAGGTAGGAGGACGGGAAATTACTACTCCTATTGTAAGGACGAGGACACTAGGTGTGCTATGTCACGCAGTGATAAACGCTAGGGGAGAGCCAGTCTGAGTAGGCCTATCTCAATTTAATCCTTTCCCCTACCAAGACCTTCCTTTGTCTTGACAAAAATTAAATGTGTCCTTGATATTTAATTTTCAGCACTGCCCAGTGGGGCACCTGCGAGGTGATTCTGGAACTGTCTTTTCTATGGGCCTCCAGAAAACAGGGCACAGCCCACGTCGACTTTAAAAATATATATATATCTTCACTGAGGTATAATTAAATCCACTTTTTTTTTTTTTTTTTTTTTAAAGAGGGATACTGGGGCTTGAATTGGGAGACAGGGTCTTGCTAAGTTGCTGAGGCTGGCCTGGGACCTGCAATCCTCCTATCTCAGCCTCCCAAGTACTGGGACTACGGTCAATGCGTCACCATGCCCAGCTCCACCCACAGTTTTACACTGTTCAATTCATTTGGACAAATGTACATAGCCCTCCGACACCATGTGATTTACAGTCTGGGCCCATGTGGATTTCTGTAGCCATCGCCAGTCGGGATTTAGAACAGGTTCAGCTGCTCCCAAACCACCGGGTACTCTCCCTGAGCAGGGACATTTGCCTCTCACTCCTCGCTCCTAGCAGCTGCTGATATATTTTTGACCCTAGAGTTTCATAAACTTTGTATTTTAAAAAATAATTCTGAAAGATGCTTACATTCTGATTCTTTATTTTCAGATTAATTTTATGCCTTTTTAAGAAAACTCAGTAATGATCTGGTGATTGTATTCACTAAGATGAAATCAAGTAAACATTTTCTAACATTACTGAAAAATGATCTTAATTTGGACAGATTAATTCTAGGTATTTAAAAAGTACTTCTGACATAGGATGGTCAGATTTTGCAAATTCATTTATCTAAAATAAAAAGCATACCAATGGGTGTTTTCTTCAAATGCAAAAGAGGATCAATTTTAAATCATTAAGTATACTATAAAATTTTACATTACTTGATTTATTAATATGAAAGCTCTTTCTCTTTAGCCCAAGTTAAATAAATTGACTTCAGTCAGGTCACCTTGAGAAATTCAAAACATCAAGTTCCTATTCTGGGGCTAGGCCCCAGATCCAAGGGATCTGTAGACATTTACTAATTGTTTTCAATACTCAAATGATGATTTGATTTAGAATGAAACTAGCCAGAAGCTGAACATTTTATTCCCAACTACAGCAGAAGTGGTATTAAAAGCAAGACTGCTGTAGCTGGGCGTGGCGGTGCATACCTGTCATCCCTGTACTTGGGAGACTGAGACAGGAGGATTGCAGTTTTGAGGCTAGCCTCAGCAACTTGGTGAGACTCTTTCAAAATAAAAAAATAAAAAGGGTTGTGTTATAGCTTAGAGGTAGAAAGTCCCAGGTTCAACCCCAGTACCAAAAAACAAAAAAAAAAAAACCAAAAAAAAACAAAAAAAAAACCCACAAGACTAGCACTTGCCAGTGATGACCGGGAAGGGGAGGGCAGTGGGAATCATGTCCCTGAGGTCAGCTCAGAGGATTTGGCATATTTCATCTGGGGAGCCCACCACAGGCTCTGGAATCCAAAGCTCAGCCTTATCATACACTAGCTCTGTAATCGAGGATAAGATCATGCAGCCTCTCAGCCTGTTTCCTCATCTGTACAATGGGACTGTGAGCCCAACTTCTGGCACTGCTGTGAGGGTGCACACTAAGCCTGCAAAAGTGACAGGAGGCGCAGGAGTAGGCAGGCAAACCCGTCACAGCTGACGCTAGGGTAAAAACACTGTAGATCTCTCTGTCAGAGTCAATGTTTTCCTTAAGAGTTGCAGACAGGGACGCCAGCATCCCAAATATTGGCATAGCCCGAAGCTAGAAAGCATCCATGGCCGACAGTGACGAAAAAACCAGGTTACATGACTATATGCCTAATGCTGTGCAACCAGCAAAAAGAATCCTTATTTTGTACATGACTCTAACGTACTACTATTAAATTCAGATAATCCCTTCACTGGCTTTAAACAAATTATGGTGATTTAAGTTACTTTAAATAAAAGATAAAACTGCACCTATTTTTATAAAATGAGTAATTTTTATACAAACTAAATCCAAGGGATTTGTAAAAAACCAGAGGTATCTACACAAAAGTACCTCACACGGGAAAGTTAGGGGAAAAAATAATGGCTGAGGCCATTGTGGGGCTGATTTTATCCATGCTAATGTGGCTCTCTTCAATGTCGTTTAAGTGCGTACACATGCAAACACCAGTCCCTCTCCATGGGCAGTGGCCATTTAAGCTCCTGAGTAAGGAAGCCAGCTCCACTTACTTGACTACCTGGGGCGAGCAGGCTGCTGGCAGAGAAAAGGCTTTTATGGCTGATTCATTCATCACAAACACCCTGAATGAGTGCCTCTGTGTGGAGGACGAACTCTCACTGCCAAGGCGGCAGCAACGCGACTGTTACGGTTTGAGTACAGAATGCCCCCTGGAAAAGCTCATGTACTGGCGAGGTAAAATCTTCAGAGGTGAAATAATTAAATCAGGCCTCTAATCTCATTAGTGGAAAATCCACTGCAGGGTCAAGAATCTGACTGGATTTCCCAGGTGGTAACTTACACAGGTGGGGTATGGCTGGAGGAGCTTTGGGGACTGAAGCTGCCTGGTCACTTCCTGTCTGCTTCCAGACATTATGACATGCGAATGGCCTTCTCTACCACATGCCGTGCTGCTGCAGTTTGCATCTTGGAGCCAGCCAGCTACGCACTGAAACCTACCAGACTGTGAGCCCCAACGAACCCTCTGTCCTCTAAATTGTGCTTGCAAGATATTTTGGTCTCGGCAATGAAAAAAGTTAATTAAAACACTCTCCATTAAAGGAAAAGAAAGTTTGCAATGCTCTTGTCCCCATTTTGACTTCTGAAATATCAACCACCTCTTAAGCTCATGGTTAAATGCCCCCTTCACAAAAAGCCACTTCTGACCCTCTGTCCCTCAAACCCTGCTCCCCCTCAGAATCACCATTCCCTTTTCGTACTCCCAATGCCCTTGATCGACTTCATTGTTCACACATTTATGTCGCCACAGGCACTATATACTTTTTCATCTAACAACCACCAAAAACAAAAAGATAAGTGATAGACCGTGATTAGCTGTTGAAAATAAAAATTGGCCTTGTGTGTAAAAAGCGCTCACAGTTTGGTGGGAGAGACAGGAGAAAATACATTAATTTTAGGAAGCACAACCCATGCAACATACTGGCGACAAGTACAAAGCAGGCCAAGTGTATGGAAGGGGACAGAGAGGAGGGCTGGCTTCAGAGAGGCCTCCCTGCAAGATGAACAAGCTCACAGGCAGCAGAGGGACACGCAGGTTCAGTCCAGAGGGCAGGAAACAGGAGTGCCGAGTTTCAGCTGTGCAGAATGAAAAGGTCCTAGAGATCTTCTGGATAACATTATGCTTGCAGTTAATAATATTGTACCGAACACTTAAAAATCTGCTAAAAGAAGAACTCTCAGGTTATATATATTTTAATAATAATAAAAAAGGCTGCACCGGGTATGGTATGCACTTGTATTCCCAGCTACGTGGGAAGCTGAGGCAGGAGGACCACCTGAGCCCAGGAATTCAAAGCCAGCCTGAGCAACAGTGAGACCCATCTCTTAAAAGGAAGAAGCAGGAAACAGCATGGCCTGTCTGGGATCTATGAGGGGACCACTGACACTAGGCTGGTGGGAGAGGAAGGAAAATCTGGACAAGAGGATAAGAGCCACATGAGAATGACCCTTGTGACCAGCATCTGGACTTAACTGGGCAGTGAGAAGTCACAGAGGAATAGTATCAGAGCTCTGCTACGCAACGACTCACGTGGCACTGTGGGAGGTGAGTGGGTGAGATCGCATGGAGGCTGATAAACTGATGCCTTGAGACCAAAAGGCCTGAGCCGGGGCGATGGTGCAGGGGCAGCACTACCTTCCAAACACCACTATCTAGAGTTACTTGGTCATTTCATTTATTTACTTTCCCATTAAAATACAAGTTCCCGTGAGGGATTCTCTTCTAGTTATAATCCTATTTCTAAAACAGAGCCTTGTATACATAGCAGGTGCTCAGTCACACCCACTAAATCCACGAACAAGTCATCTGTCAGCAGGAAGTTGTATCAGACTTGCTCAAAAACATCTGCTGAAGCCAGGCGTGGTGGTGCACACCTGTTATCTCTGTACTCAGGAGGGCTACAGGTTCAAGGACAGCCTCAGCAAGGGTTGAGACTTTCAGCAACCTAGCAAAACCCTATTTCAAAACAAAAAATAAATGAGAATGCCCCTCAGTTTTAATCCCTGGTACCACATATACCCAAAAAACTACTGATGTGCTTTTTTTAAAGGCACATGTCCTTGATTTTTCTAAATAACATTATCAAAGCTGGACGTGGTGGTACATGTTTGTAATCCCAGTATTTGGGAGGCTGACACAGGAGGATCTGAGTTTGCAACCAGGCTCAGCTACTTGGTGAGGCCCTCTGTAACTTAGACCTTGTTTCAAAATAAAAAATAAATAGCGCTGGAAGTGTAGCTTGGAGGTAAAATGTCCCTGGGTTCAATCCCCAATACCACAAAATGAATAAATAAAGTCATCAAATTTTCTTAGTGAAAAGCCTAAACATAATTTTTTAATCTTTTTTTTTTTTTTTGGTGTGTGTGTGTGTGTGTGTGTGTGTGTGTGTGTGTGTGGTACTAATGATTGAAACCATGGGCAATATACCTCTGAGCTACACCCCCAGCCCTATTTTATTTTTTATTTTGAGACAGGGTCTCATTGAGTTGTAGAGGGCCTAAGTGGCTGAAGCTGGCTGCAAATCTGTGATCTTCCAGTCTCAGCCTCCCAAGTACTGAGATTATAGGTGTGTGCCACTACACCTCGCCCAAAGAGATAATTTTTCTTACCATCAACCTTGCACAACCCACCTGGGCACCTAGCAAACCAGCAGGGCCCTTCTGCTTTGTAAATCACTGCTGGCAACAAAGCCTCAGCGAGGCGCGCTCAGCAGAGGCTGTGCTGAGGACGGTCAGGATGGCCAGTGCCACCGTGGGCCTCGCGACTCGCTCCGCAGTGCCTGCTCACGTCACTGAAGGGAGGCATGACACCACTTCCTGGCTGCGGCCACTGCCTAGAATAAGTTAGCAGGCTGACTGTATCCTCAAGCTGCTCTGCAACCAGTAACAGGGGCGGGGGTCCCCATAGAGGAGGAATAAAGAAATTCAGTAACTATTATGCCAAGAACCAATAAGAGGGCAGTTTTATAATTCTTCTGAAGTCGAATACACCAGGCCTGAGTCATGAGCCGATTGACTCTATCTCTATGGTCTTCACATATCCTCCAACTGCCAGAGTTTCCAGTCAGCTATACTTACAGGGACTCTTCCAACAGCATGTTCGTTTTAGAAACGTGTCCTATCCTCTGAGAAAGTATCCCCACTAATGTCAATCAGAAGTCTTTCTGGGAGATCCACATTGTATTTAGTAGATTTGAGCACAAGCGCTAAATCAAGTCTCAAGTCGGTATATAAATCCTGACTTCTGCTTACCAGCTAAGTAATCTTAGGTAAATAACTGAACCTTTCTGAGTTTGTTTTTTCATTTGTAAAATGAAAATAATCTCCTCTGCCTTACAGGGTTCCAGACAGATTAAATGAGGGAACCCATACAATGTGGTAAATACAGTCCCTGACACCCAGCAAGCAGTAATGAATGCTGGTTTCTATCCTCACTCTGGAAGGCATGGGAGGCAAGTGAGAGCCACCTTGTACGGAGCAGGCCACAGGGGTCTCACACACGAGAAAGCAAGCAGCCTGAGGGAAGAAAAAGTAGAAAATGACAGCCAGCCACTTCTGCCCCTCTATACTTGAGGACGCTACAAAATGTGAGTGACGGAGGCCGCCCCAAGTACATAAGGAAGCCAATCCGTTTGCAAAGGGAGGAAACAGCACAGGATGAAGACTGTAAGCTCTTTGATGCTTCTTCCCTAATTACCACTCATAATGAAAATTTAATTGCCAAGTTAAAAGCAAATTTCACTTTTTCTGTCAGAGAATCTCTGCAGAAACTAGCACATTTTGTTTGAACAGGAAATCAAAGTTACTTTAATGCCTAAATGAGATCTAAGGAGCTGCAGATGTTTCACTGGGAATAACAAGCTTCAAAACTCTGCCCTACTGGGCCGCAGCAACTCACGGCTACAGGGAGAAAGAAAGCTGTTTTGAGCTGATGCTCTGGTTTGGCTGTGGTTTGTTCTCCAAAGGCCCGTGTGTTGAAAAACTGCCCCCAATGTGGCGATGTTAACAGGTGGGGCCTACTGGGAGGTCCTTAGGTCAATAGGATAGCGCCACTGGAGAGGATTAATGTAGTTCTCGCAAGAGGGTTGTTATAAAAGAACAAGGCTAGCCATGTCCCAGATGCTCCTCCTATCTGGATGTAATCTCTTCCTGCACATGACCTTGCCATGATGTCATCTGTTGACAGGCACTCACCAGGGGCCAAACCAATGAGGTTTCTCCATCTTAAACCTTCAGTCTCCAAAACCATGAGCTAATAAGCTTTTCTCCATTAGTAGTCTGCCTTGGGTATTTTATTATAATGGTGAAAAGATGACTAAACACCTGAGTAACCAAAAGGGGTGAAGGAGGTTCAACTCTCCAGTACCCCAGTGTTGGGACTTGTGGGAGGGATGGGACAAGGTGGTAGAGACAGGGTCTCTGATTTAGAGGGAGCTTAGAACGGAGTACGAGAGAACCAGCAAACATCTCAAGATTAAGAAATGCAGCTAGCCATGGTGGCACATGTTTGTAATCTCAGTACCTAGGCTGCGATAGGGGAATCACACATTCGCGGCCAGCTTCAGCAACTTAGGGAGGCCCTCTGGAACTTAGGGAGACCCTGTTTAAAAAAAAAAAAAGAAGAAGCTGGGCGTGGTGGCATACACTTGTAATTCCAGTACTTGAGAGGCTGAGACAGGAGAATCACAGACTCACTGCCAGCCTCAGCTACTTAGTGAGGTCCTCTGTGACTTAGTGAGACCCTGTTTGAAAACAAAGAATAAAAAATAGGGCTGGGATATAGCTCAGAGGTAGAGTGCCTCTGAGTTCAATCTCCAGTGCCAAAAAAAAAAAAAAAAAAAGGATTGGGAGTGTTGCTCAGAGGTAGATTTCCCCGGGTTCAATCCCTAGCACCAAAAAAAAAAAAAAAAAAAAGTAGAAAAAGCAATTAAGCAGCCTTCAGCCAAGGGAAAAAAAAAAAGATAACCATCTGGAAGGGTGCTTTCACACCCTTGCCTTCATGACCCACATGAGTATCAATGAAGACAGCTCACCTGTAAGGTGTTAGTGAGGAAGTTGTCTTGGGACACAATGTCCACAAAGAAGTCCGCAGGGATCTCACCAAGCTGGTGGTACAGGATGGAGATGAGGTTGATGTACAAGGTGTGGTGCTTCGCCATGGCTGCCTCTGACCGGCAGAGGAGGTTCAGAAGCCGCTTCCAGTGCTCAAATGCCTCGTACACGCTGCCCAGCAGGAAGCACACAAAGGCAAACTGGAGTTCACCTAAGAGGAGCAGAGAGAGGTCATCCTGAGAGTGATCAGGAAAAGCAGCTGACTCCGCCCTCCATGCTTCTCAAGGTCCTGTTCCACTGGACCTCAGCAACAGGGGCCTTTGAGCCTTGTCACGCCGGCAGGGCCTAACTTGGACTTGGTACCTAGTAGGTGCTCAGTAAATGTTTGCTGAACTGCTATAAATTCAAGCCACTGGACATCAAACTGTGGCTCTATAAAATCAAACTAAAAAAGTTTTCCTAATATTTGTCTGGTATTTTATTTTTATGAGTGTGGTACTGGGGACCAAATCCAGGGGGCACTCTACCACTGAGCTAGACCTCAGCCCTTTTTATTTTTCATTTGAAAATATGGTCTTGCTAAGTTGCTGCGCCAGGTTTCAGACTTGTATCCTCCTGTCTAAACTTCCAAGTACAGAGATGAAGGGCATGAGTCATAATCCCCAGTTTGCCTAGAATTTTAAGTTTATAAAATGTGTCCATTTACATAATGCCCACTGGATCCCACATCTGGCTGCCCACAATTATTAAGGAGCATATTAAAAGTTCAGCTGTCCAAGCCTTGCCCTCAGACTGTTGTTGAGTCAATTTTCTAGCCGAGGATTTCTAACTCTACCAAGCTCACCAGAGGACTGACAGCGATGACCCAGCTCCAGGTCAGGCACAGGCATCCACCACGCAACCTTCAGCCCGGCCTCACAAGGTGGTCAGGGAAGGCATCATGCCCCCGTCTTCTACAAGGTCACGGGCTTGCCTGAGATTGCATGCTAATGCTTTGTAATAGAAAACAAAGAAAAAGACTCCCTACTGGGTTGTAATACTTTTAGCAGTTCCCAGAACAAGAAAACTCCTGAGTACTTATTCCAGGGCCAACCCGCCAGTCAGCTTGTGTTTATTTAATCACAGAGCTCTGATTTAATCTCTAGGAGGAGTTTGGTAGCTAAGAGCAAGGGCTCTGGAGCCCAGCTGCCCAGATTCAAATCTTGGGTCTACCACTTTAGCAGCTATTTGACGTTAGGCAGGTTAGTTAATCTATTTATGCCTCAATTTCCTTATTTGAGAGTTGCAGTGAAAATTAAATATAGTGCATGAAAAACATTTAGCATAAAATTTGACACAAAGCAGAACTCAGAAAGTATTAGTAGCTGGGTGTGGTGGTGCACGCCTGTAATCCCAGTGCTTGGGAGGCTGAGACAGGATAATCATAGGTTCAAGATCAGCCTCTGAAACCTAGTGAGACTCTCAGCAATCTAGGGAGACTCTGTTGTGTGTGTGTGTGTGTGTGTGTGTGTGTGTGTGTGTGTGTGTGTTTGCGGGTCTGGGGATGGAACCTAGAGGCATTTGACCTCCGGGCTACACCCCCTGCCCTATATTTTATTATTCTTATTTTGAAACCAGGTCTCACTGAGTTGCAAAGGGCCTCACTAAGTAGCTGAGGCTGTCTGCAAACCACAATCTTCTAGTCTCAGCCTCCCGAATGCTGGGATTACAAGTGTACGTCACCACACCTGGCTTTTATAACAAAAAAAAAAAGGGCCAGGAGGTAGAATGACTTTGGGTTCAATCACCAGCACCCCCCCCACACACACACACACACAAAGTGTTATTTACTATTCCCAATTTCCACTGATGCCTGTCTCACACATCCACAGGTGGTGATCCACAGGCAAGCAACCAGAGCTCTGGCTGGAAGAGACACTGTGGACGACCAGAGAAAGCCTTTCTCTCTGGCTTCAAAGGCAGCTATAAACTTAATGAGAAGTACATACATGTGGACCATAAAAAATAGATTAGTATACCACAAAATGCCTCCTTAATGCACAGTGCTTGATCTGTCCACCTTCAGAGACCTGGAAAACTAGCTTCCTGTTCCCAAGCTTGTAGAACCAAGTCTGATTTGTGTGAAGTCACCTGGTCTAGATGTTCTGGATGTTTGACCAATATTTTCAAAATTTGGTAAAATGTTCTTGGTATAATGATTTACTCCTCAAGTTGTCTTTACTTGGTTAATCTCTGAAACTAAGTATTAACTTATTCCTTGCATTTAGGCCATTTATTTATATTTGTGCATTTCCACCCAGCTGCAGTGGTACACACCTATAATTCCAGTACTTGGAAAGCAGAGACAGGAGGATCACAGGTCCAAGGCCAGCACACAGTAACTTAGCAAGACTTTGTTCCAAAATGAAAACTGTGGGAAGGAGGGCTGGGGTGTAGCAAAACCTCTCCTGGTAAAATGCATAACAGGGCTCAACAATTTTAACCCTAAATAAATGAGTACACACAGGATGTTCATTAGTCCACAGTTATGAAAGAAGGAAAAAAAAGAACATTTTAAAGGTTCATCAACACAGAACTGCTTCAGTAACTATGGAACACTAAATAGCCACTTTTCAGGGTGACCCTTTCACTGACACGGAAAACATTTACATTATAGTAGGTTGCAAAAAAATATTCTTAAAAACACCTTTATAAGTTATATAAACACGTAAACATGTAATTGGGGTTTTTTGGAACTGGGGATTGAACCTAGGGGCTCTACCTCTGAGCTATCCCCCAGCCCTATTTTTTATTCTTTATTTTGAAACAGAGTCTAAGTTGTGAAGGGCCTAAGTAGCTGAAGCTGGATGAGAACCCAGATCCTCCTGTCTCAGCCTCCTAAGTACTGGGATTATAAGCAGGTACCACCACATCCAGCTAATAATTGAATTTTTAAAAGCTTAAAATATAGAGAAATAGAGGAAAGACTGAAATGAAATAGAAAAATGTAGAGAAAAAAGAAGAAAAGTAAATATACCAAAATGTGAAAATGGTTACTTGTAGGTAGTAGGATTTCCGGTAAACTTATTTTCTATGATGAACATGTATTCTTTTATAAGTAAGGAAAACAATAAAAACTGCACCAAAATAAAAATCACTGTCCTAGTCTTAAACCAGTAGTAGAGAGACCAACATCTTGTGTGTGTGTATGTGCGTGTGTGTGCGTGCGTGTGTGTGCATGTGGTATTGTGGTATTAGGGATTGAACCCAGGGGCATTCTACCTCCCAGCTACACTCTCAGCCCTATTTTATTCTTTATTTTGAAACAGGGTCTCACTAAGTTGCACAGGGCCTAAGTGGTTGAAGCTGGCCTTGAGCCTGTGATCCTCCTGTTTCAGCTTCCTGAGTACTGGGATTACAAACCTGCGCCACCTCACCTGGCGAGACCAACATTTTAAGGGACTCAGGAGCAAACTAAGGTGGCAGGTAGGGGCTCAGGAGCCCTGGGCCCTGATTTCAGTCTATTATGCCAACCAAATCTTTTCCCTCTAAAGGGTTAGGCTCTACGAGTGGTTCCCAAACACAGGGTTATCTGTAGGTTTACCCAGGATGCCTATCAGACAGACAGCCAGACAGACAGCCAAATTGCTGGAGCCCTACTCCAGATCTGATGACTCAAAATCTCCAGGGGTTAAGGGTAAAGATACACCTGTACCTTAACAAGTATGCTAGGTGAGTCTGCCTCCTAGATGGGTTTAGGAATCACTGATCTAGAAAACCCAGATATACCCATTATTCTAAAACTCCCCTACTAACATCCTCCCTTTGGCCCGTTCCCAAAAAGTATTGCTCCTCACCCAGCACATCCTGGGGGTTGCTGGGGAACTGCTTGCTGAGCACGGTTTCCAGAGCATAGCTCAGGTCCATACTGTGCCTGGTTATCTCTGCCGGTGTCGCACCTGCCGGGAACATCTGCGTGGGCAGCTCTGAGAAGCGGATCTCTGTCCCGGCTTTGGGCTTCATCTCAGGGAGCCGGGCCAGGCCCTCTTGGTAGCTTTTGCACTCAGTGCCGCAGCGGGGAAGATTCTGCCCCACACGGTCCTTGGTGTGCCTCATAGAGAGGACAGGCAGCACGTCTGAGAAGGCACAGATCTGCCGGCTCTCGGGCTGCAGCTTCTCCACTGTGGCCTCGCTGACGAAGCTGGTGAGTGAGATCCATTTCTTGAGCGTGTCATATGGGTATGGTCCCAGAAACTGGTCCAGCTCTGGAAGATTGGCCCTCATGGCTTCCACTTCGGCCTCTGGGGCGGGGGACAAGTCTACCTCTTCCCGAACCGCATTCCAGCGCAGGACTGTCAGTCCCCGCTGCTGGAGGCTGAGGAAGAACCCTGTGCGAGGGCCAACCTCCCTGGGATTGGCCTTGTCCACAGAGCTGTAGTGAAGGAAATGGATGCCCGGCGGGATCATCTTCACACCCCGGAATTTGGGCCCCACTTCCCAGGAGTTGTAGTCAATACCAAACTCTGTCCCCTTGGGCATATTCAGGATGACCACAGTGGCCCCTTCGAAGAAGAGGTGCTTGGCTAACTCAGGATCCATCTGCATGGTAGCCATGGGGCCAGTGGCGAGCAATCAAAAGGAGAACCCGTCTTCCTTATCTCCAAGAACAGCTGAAAAAGAAAAAAGAGTTCATCAGAACTTGGGGAAGGCTGCTTCCTTTGCTGAGCTGTCTCTATGCACCAAATATTGAATTAGACTCTGGAACAGCTATCTCCTTTAATCCTCATGGCAATCTAGCATCTGTTTTATAGATGAGGAAAAGAGGAGCAGTGAGAAGAGAATTTCTGTGCTTTGAATTAAGGAGCAAGAATACTCACTTTGTAGCTAGAAAGATACCAGGTAAAAACAATATGCTTAAGATCACACAAAGCCCTAATTAAAACCTACATTCTTGGCCAGGTGTGGTGACACATGCCTGAAATTCTAGTACTTGGGAGGCTGAGACAGGAAGCTCACAGATTCGAGGACAGCCTCAGCAAATAGTGAGACTCTCATCAACTTAGCGAGACCTTGTTTCAAAATAAAATAGTAAAATAGGGTTAGGGGTGTACCTCAGAGGTAGAATGCCCCTGAATTCAATCTCCAGCACCACAAAAACAAAACAAAACAAAACTATGTTCTTGGCCCTGCAGGCAATTGGGGCTTGTTTAGGGGGGTGTTTGTTTTGAACCCAGGGGCTTTCTATCACTGGACTACACTTCTAGTTCTTGTTTTAGTTTTTATTTTTGAAACAGGGTCTCACTAAGTTAGCACACAATGGCCCGCACTTCTGATTCTCCTAGCTTAGCCTCCAAAGTACTGAAACTACAGGCCTGCGCCAACATATCCAGCTGGGCTTTTTTTTTTTTTTTTTTTCAGTACTGAGGATGGAACCCAGGGGCATTCTACCTCTGAGCTACACCCAAGCCCTATTTTTTAATTCTCTATTTAGAAACAGACTCTCACTGAGTTGCAAAGGACAGCTGAGGCTGTCTGCAGACCACTATCTTCCAGTGTCAGCCTCCCAAATGCTGGGATTACAAGCGTGCGCCACCGCGCCCGGCTTCCAGCTGGGATATTTTTATTGCCCACTCTTAGGATCTGTTCTCATGAGTCTCTCCCACAACAGAGGATGAGGGTGGTAAAAGCTTGCTTAGTTCATTCTAAACTAAAATTATGTCAAAATCTTCTTAAGCTGTAATTCTGCCTGAAACCTGTCACTGGAGAGAACCAGAAGATTTGGAAGGACGATTAAATCAAGTACGCATCTAATTTCCCATCAGCCTCGACAATTCACAGAAGGTTTGAGGAGTGAAGAGGTTTTTAAATCACAAATCCCCCTTTTAAATTTTTGGTGGTACTAGGATTAAACCCAGGGGCATTCTACCTCCAAATTAACTCCCAGCCCTATTTTATTTTTTGTTTAGAAACAGGGTCTCACATTTCTGAGGCTAGTCTTAAGCCTTTCATCCTCCTGTCTCAGCCTCCCAATTACTGGAATTACAGGCATGTGCCAACACCACACCTGGCTCAGCAGAGTTTTTTCCAGTAAGTAAAGAGAAGAGGAGCCAAGTGTGGTGGCATATGCTTGTAATCCCAGTACTTACAGGTTTGAGGGCAGCCTCAGCTACTTCTTAGTGAAGCCTTCCACAACTTAGTGAGGCTTTGTTTCAAAATAAAGAATAAAAAAATAGGGTTAGCCGGGCGTGGTGGCTCACACTTGTAATCCCTGCGCTTGGGAGGCTGAGACAGGAGGATCGCACAGGTTCAAAGCCAGCCTCAGCTACTTAGTGAGACCCTGTTTCCAAATAAAAAATATAAAACAGGTCTGGGAGTATAGCCCGGAGGTAGAAAGCCTCTGGATTCCACCCCAGTACCACCAAAAAAAAAAAAAAAAAAACAGGGTTAGGGGTGTAGCTCAGAGGTAGAATGCCCCTGGGTTCAATCCCTAGTACCGCAAAACAAAACAAAACAAAACAAAACAAGCCCTGAACTCCAGAGAGTGAAGCAACTTCCCAAATAGCCACAACGAATGGCTTCTCTGGACCATTCATCCAAAATGGATTTAAGTGGGAGGAGGGGCCTAGGATATGTATTTAGGAGAAAACTTAGAACACTTATTTTGCCTACCCTGGAATTTGCCCGAGGACACACTGCTAAAAAAAAAAAAAAAAAAAAAAAAATATCTGTAGGCAGATAGTGCCTCTGTGATTTGTAAGAATGCTTCCAACATGAACTAAACAATCAACTATTTCACCTTCTAGTCCTAAGTCACCTATCTACTCAATTTGCCAAATACCCACTGAATGCCTGCAATATGCTAGGATGTTTGCTGGACCCCAAAATACCCAGGGGAAAGACAATTATTGCACTCCAGACGCTTCTAGTCTAGCCAGAGGGACAAAATTTTACAAACATAAAAACCAACTGCTTGTTTAATTCCATTTGCTCTTGTTTATTTATTTATGTGTGGTACTTGGAACTGAACTCAGAGGCATTACCTCCTAGTTATAGCTCCAGCCTGATTTTGGTTTTTACTTGGAAAGAGGGTCTCGTTAAGTTGCTGAGGCTGGCTTTGAACCTGTGATTCTCTTGTCTCAGCCTCCCAAGTACTGGAATTACAAGTGCATACCACCACATCCAGCTCTTTTTTTTTGAGAGAAAGTCTGGGGATGGAACCCAGAGGCATTTGACCTCCAAGCAACACCCCCTGTCCTAGTTTTATTCTTTAATTTTTAATTAATTAATTAATTTGGGGGTACTGGGGTTCCTGGAAACCCTTCTGCCTCCGGGCTACACTCCCAGACCTATTTTTATATTTTTTAAATTTGGAAACAGGGTCTCTTAAGCCAGCAAGGCTGGTTACGCACCAGCGCGATCCTCCTGTCTCTGCCTCTCAAGCGTGGGGATTACAAGCGTGCGCCACCACACCCGGCTATTCTTTAATTTTTGAAACTGGATCTCACCAATTTGCAGAGGGCCTCACTAAGTAGCTGAGGTTGTCCGCGAACTGCGATCCTCCTGTCTCAGCCTCCTGAATGCTGGGATTACAAGCATGCACCACCATGCCCGGCTTCTAGCTCTCTTTTTATTTTAAACAAATAAAGCAGTGTGGAAAGACCAATTCCTTTTCAAAAAATGTCAGCATAGCCGGGTGTGGTGGTGCACGCTTGTAATCCCAGCTCTTGGGAGGCGGAGATAGAAGGATCGCACAGGTTCGAAGCCAGCCGTGCTGGCTTAAAAGACCCTGTTTCTAAAGATAAAAAAGTATAAAAATAGGTCTGGGAGTGTAGCCCGGAGGTACAAGGGTTTCCAGGAACCCCAGTACCACCAAAAAAAAAAAAAAAAAAAAGTCAGCATATTTATTGTCTTAACCCTCAAACAATAACAAATGTCTCTCATTCTGAATCAACACTTTATTTTTTTCAAATTGTAAGTCACAACCTATAATGGGGAAAGAAATCAATTTAGAAGGTTGTGACCAGCATTACTTTTTTAAAGTGAAAAGGGTAGAATTAAAAAAAATCTCAGAAGACACCACAAGTAGTAAAATCAAGTGTTATACTGAATGTGTTTGGATGCACATAAATGTATTTATACTATAGGTCACAGTCAAAAATATTTGAAGCCAGGCATGGTGGTGTATACCTGTAATCCCAGTACTTAGGAGGCTAAGACAGGAGAATCACAGATTTGAGGCCAGCCAGACTCAACAACTTAAACCCTCAGCAATTTAGTGAGGCCTGTTATTTATTTGTGGTACTGAGGATTGAACCCAGGGGCTTTTTACATCTGAGCTATATCCCCAGCCCTATTTCATTTTTTATTTTGAAACAAGGTCTCACTAAATTGCCAAGAGCCTCATGAGTTGCTGAGGCTAGCTTCAAACCTGCAATCCTCTAGTCTCAGCCTCCTAAGTACTGGGATTATAGCCTGCACTAAGCCCTGCCCTGCTGAAGCCCTGTTTTAATAAAAGTAAACAAGAAATAAAATAGGGCTGGGGGGTGCAGCTTGGAGGTAGAATGCTCCTGAGTTCGTTCCCAGTAGTTCTCCTTCCCCAGAAAAAGTTTAAAAGCTCTTAAGTACTTATATCTTCACCTTCCTAACTGTAATCTGGAACTCATAAAGTATTTAGCATTTGCTAAATGAACAGAAATTCCATTTGCAATAACTGCTCATTGATTAACTATCTTCCCTTGTGGCATCTGTGTACTCCTCCCCCCCCCCACCCCTGTGGTACTAGGGATTGAACCCAGGGGCATTCTACCTCCAAGCTACACCCCAACCATATTTTTTTTTTTTTTTTTTTTTTTTTGCGGGTCTGGGGATGGAACCCAGAGGCATTTGACCTCCGAGCTACACCTCCTGCCCGATTTTTTATTCTTCATTTTGAAACAGGGTCTCACTGAGTTGCAGAGGACCTCACTAAGTAGCTGAGGCTGTCTGTGAACTGCGATCCTCTGGTCTCAGCCTCCCGAATGCTGGGATTACAAGTGTGCGCCACCGCGCCCGGCTCTGTGTACTCCTTCTTGATAACATTTCTTTCATTCTCTTCACTCTATCTCCAGCAACTGGGACACGGTAAAGCACAAAGGACAGGCTGGGACAGGGCTGCTGAATGTGCACATAACCCTTGAGCGCATCAATCTGCTTCACCTACAGCTCTGTGAGTTGCTCACTGTCCTGGAATGCTGGCAGTCACATCTATCCAGTATCTCCACATCTGTCAACTCTCTTCCCTAATTCAAAACATCACCATCCCTCATCCAGAGAGTGCCTGCCCCTCAATCCATTCTCTATTAAACAGCCAGAGTAACCTTTTCAGAATGCCCACCATATTACCAGCATCCACACTTAGCCCAGAGTGGCTTCCCAGGTAGCCCTAGAGAAATCGATATTTATACTATGACCTCCAAAGCCTGCATGGTCTGGCTGGCCCTTGGCAACCCCTCCAACTTTTTTCATATCATGCTCCTTGACAAGTTCTGTTCCAACCCACACTGGCCTCTTTCAGGTCCTCAAATGGGAGAAAACTCTTCCCATCACACTTTGTCAAATCATTTTTCCTGATCCCAGCTCAAAATTCACCTCATTGGTTCGGCTTCCTTCAGGCTGGGGTAAGTCAAGTATCCCATCATAATACTCGATTTACATTTTCATTTTGATCATACGATTGTAATTTTGCATGGTGATTAAGGGCTGTCATTCCAAGAGTCTTGTGTCTTTTTGTAACTCTAGCACACACCAGACGCTTAATAAGCATTTATTTAATAAAAATATCCTTTTTTTTTTTTTTTTTTTTTTTTTTTTACGGTACTGGGGATGGAACCCAGGGGCATTCTACCTCCAAGCTACACCCCAGCCCTATTTTTTATTCTTTATTTTGAATCAGGGTCTCACTGAGTTGCAGGGGGCCTCACTAAGTAGTTGCGGCTGTCCGCGAACCGCGATCCTTCTGTTTCAGACTCCCAAATGCTGGGATTACAAGCATGCGCCACCACGCCCGGCTCATAATATCCATATTGTACACTATAAACAAAGGCTCGTCTCGGGAGAAGACCTTACCTAAGATACGCTGAGTCGGGCAGAATCTGGTCAAGTGCAGGTAAGGTCTCCAGCCCCCGAGCTCTGAAGTTAAGGCGAGAAGTTAGTCCGTGCGCCCCGGGAAGCCTGGAGGCGTTTTCTCAGACAGGCCTTCAGAGGTACCAGCGTCCCACGACCGGCCCCAGACCCAAGAGCGGCAGCCTCGGCCACACGCGCTTAGTTTGCCACGATTCCGAGCCGAGAAAGGGGGCAGCTTGGCCCCACACACAAAACCAGAGTAGGAAAAGGGGTTCGAGCCGCCACACTGACCCGCTCAACTCGCGATCCGGCACCACGGAAACGCACCGGAAGTCCGCCGCTCTTTGGCGTTGGGTGAGCGCTACCGAGAAAGCGATCCCGCGGAACCTTTGGTTGCGCGAGAAACGGTCCGTGCCGTCAGGTTCCGTCCTATCGAACGTTGCTTTTTACAACTGTTAAGATTTTGGGGTTGTTTTGTTTGCTTTGTTTGTTTGCTTGTTTATTTCCTTGCTTGCTTACCGCGGGGGCATTCTACCTCCGAGATACACCCCCAGCTCCACTTTCTTTTTATTTGGAAATAAGGTCTCCCTACGTTGGTGAGTCTCTCTACTCCTCGAGCCTGCTATTCTCCTGACTCAGCCTCTCAAGTACTGGGATTATAGGCGTGTGCCAGCACGCCTGGATAAGTTTTTCGTTTTACCTCCTGAGTTGTGGATAACAACTATCATTAATAGTCCTTTGGTCTCAAGCAGTCATGGTTACTAAAGCACCGTGCATGTTATGGCTATCCAGCACCCAAACAGGTGCTCAGCCAAGTCACTCAGCCCTAAGCAAGAGCCTCAGGAACCCCCACCCCCAGAGAAAACAGTAGCAGCAGCGGAGGAGGAGGAGGAGGAGGAGGAGGAGGAGGAGGAGGAGGAGGAGGAGGAGGAGGAGGGGGAGGAGGAGGAGGCCACTTCAGTTCCTCTGGTTGTGATCACCCAGTGTCTCCCAGGCCTGAGGAAGGGAACCTGCCAGTCTTGCCCTGCACTGCTTCCCTGTAATCCACCACGAAGCCATCTCAGTGCATTATGCATTAATTAATGACAGTATATAATATGTTATTAATAAACAGCCTCTCTTTGTGGGCCTTCCCCTGTGCCAGGTGGTTATCAGTAAGGGACCCACCAAAGAAGCAGGGTCAATGAAAATAGATATTAAGTAATTTATTGCAAGAAATTCACCTATGTGATGTGAGGGCTGGGTGGACAACACCCAAATCTGTAAGGCAAGCCATTGGGATATTGTTTCTAATCTAATGACATTAACCTAATCTAATGTCTAATTTAATGACATTAACCCTGGTAAATAGGAATCTGTATTCCCAATCTGAAAAAGAGAAAGCGGAGGTCCAGAGAAGGGTTACACAGCCAGAAAGTGGCAGAGCGAGGATGCAAACCAGAATCTGACTGGCTCTTTTTGTCCACGTGTGCTTGCTCCTTGGCTCGTCTGTGACATTTCCTCAGTGACAGCTGGACACACCAATCTATCTCAGTCAAAATTCATTTCTTAGAAGAAGGTTGCAGATCAGGTCAGGCCCTGTAGTCATGGTTAATCACCATGAGCTGCTGCAGGATTAACCAGAGGCAGCCTCTGTGATCATGCAGCCTGTACTGTCAGTTCCATTTCCTGCATGAAGAAGCTCAGCTGAGCTCTATGGGCTGGTGTCAGAGCTCCCTGTGCAAGCAGGCTCGCCACCATCTCAGTGACTCCAGGGCACAAGCTGCAGATGATGGCCCAGAATCCCACTTTTAGGTTGCATATCTATACAAACCAGGATTTCTCAGCCTTAGCACTATTGACATTTGGAGCCAGATAGTTCTTTGCTATAGACACCAGGCCTACACAATGTGCTATATTTAGCAGCATCCTAGGGCTCTAACCTCTAGATGTCAGTAGCACTGCTCAGTTGTGACAGCCAAAAATGTCTTCAGACATTGCTACGTGGGGGGAGGGGGATCGTCTTCTTTCCCTCCCCAGTTAAGAAATGCTAATCTAGCTGGGCATGGTGGCATATGCCTATAATCCCAGTACTTGGGAGGCTGAGGCAGGCAGACCACAGGTTTGAAGGTAGTCTCCGCAACTTAGTGAGGCTCTCAGCAATTTTGTAAGGCCCTATTTCCAAGTAAAATAGGGCTCGGGGTGTGTAGCTTGAAGGCAGAATGCCTTTGAGTTGTATCCCCACCACCACAAAAAAAAGGAAGAGAAAAAAAATAAAGAAATGCTGATCCAAATGAACCAGCCCCAATTATTCCTCAAATGCAGAGGCTAGCCCTGTATCTATGTGATACAGAGGCACAGACCCAGGAGGTATAGTACTATTTTCAAACCAGGTCCCATTCCAGAACCTCAGCAGTGACAGATTTTTAAAGGAAACCTACAGGGAAAATTCAGGAAATGACTCATGAGGCTCCGTGCAAGCAGATGCCTTTGACGATGGACAGGGATCTGGAGAAGGGAATTACTTTTTACCACATTGCCTTTTGTATCATTTAACTACCTTTACAAGAAAATAAATAGTATTTAGCACTAGAAATGACAGAAAATGCTCAGGTTACAAGTTTTTAAAAGTATTTAGAATGAGCCGGGCGTGGTGACGCACGCTTGTAATCCCCGCACTTGGGAGGCTGAGACAGGAGGATCGCACAGGTTCGAAGCTAGCCTCGGCTACTGAGTGAGGCTCTCAGCAACTTAGTGAGACTCTGTTTCCAAATAAAATATAAAATAGGTCTGGGAGTATAGCCCTGCGGTAGAAAAGCCCCTGGGTTCCACCCCCAGTACCACCAATAAAGTATTTAGAATGATACATATATCCTGCAACTCTGAAAAATACATATACATGGAAGAAAGAGTCACTTGTCAGATTTGGGGCAGGACAGGAAGGTGGCCTGTGGCGAGTCACTGGATAGAAGAAATGGAAAGTGTGCTGTGTATATGTACCCCAGGCAGTCCAAGGAATGAGTTTAGATTTTACATGGATTACAAGTTTTCACTTTAATGGTTTTACATTTATATTTATGGGGACCTCCTTTCTTTGTCAAGTGACACTAATTTTTCATTTATGGAATAATGTTTCCTTTTTAAATATACTTGTTCCCCCCACCCCATGAGTCAATTTGAAGAAAGTGAGTAACGGGACAGGTGATGGGAGGCTACAGAACACAGACGAAGGCTGTGGGCCAGGCTGAAGTTGCAGGCTGACGTATACATTAACCAGGAGGCTCCCACGGTGGGGCGTGGGGAGACCCCAGCCGAGGTACTCTTCTTTCAGGAAAAGGAGGGACCCTGCTGCTCCTCTACACCTTGCACCCCCCAGCCAGGTCTTGGGGCCCTTGCACTGTTTTGTCTAGAACGGTCTTTTCTATGTTCTCCTCGTGATTAATCCTTCTTTTCATTTGTCTCAAAATCACCTCTTCAGTGAGGCCCTGGCCGACCACCTGTTTGTGTTTTTCTCTGATGCTGAGGACTGATCGAGGGCCGCGCACACGCTAAGCATGCTCCCCACCGCTGAAGCACACGCCGCGCCCTGGCCATCTTGTTTAAAGTGACCTCCTGCCGGGCGTGGTGGCGCACGTTTGTAATCCCCGCGCTTGGGAGGCTGAGACAGGAGGATCGCGCAGGTTCGAAGCCAGCCGCGCACGCTGGCTTAGGAGACCCTGTTTCCAAATAAAAATGTAAAAATAGGTCTGGGAGTGTAGCCCGGAGGTAGAAGGGCTTCCAGGAACCCCAGTACCACACAAAAAATAAATAAAGTGACCTCCTGCCAGGTGTGGTGGCACAAGCCTGTGGATTCCAAGTTCGAGGCCACCCTTACATCAACTTAACGAGACTCTTTCCAAATAAAAAATGAAATAGGGCTGAGGCTGTAGCCAGGAGGTAGAATGCCATTGGGTTCAATCCTTAGCAGCACAAAAATAATTAAAAAATAAGAATAAAAAAATAAAGTGCTCTCCTTCAGTGACGTGCCTTCCCCTCCATGTCAGTCACCCCTAGCTGTCTGGAACTGGTTACCTCTTTTGGTGTCTGTTTCCTCCCAAGCCTGCGAGCTATTGTATGGCAAGGTCTCTGCTTTGTTTGCCATCACAACTGGAGAGCCTAAGCCCAGGCCTGGACCATACTGGGAGCGCCAAACACTTGTCGAATGGAAGTGTTCCACCTTGGGATGGCTCCATTTCAGTTTTAGTTCTTCCCTCAATACCAATTTGTATCGGTGCCAAGATCAGAGAAAAGGAGAGAGGGAGGACAAGGAAATCTGTGGTTCAGCATCAAACACATTTATTTCACTTTTATTGAGTATACAAGAACAGAGAGCACACGCATACAGCACAGAGCACTGAGGTGGGGGGGATGGGGACGAGAGGAGAAGGGGTAAAAAGGAACAGGACAGCATTGCAGTTGGTCGGTAAGGTGCTTTTGAAATTTAAAAAGAAAAAAAGAGGATTTAGAATGACGTTGCTCATGCAATCGCAGACCAGTCTTGGAATGTGCTTGCAGGATTCAAAAACTGAAACAGGTCCTGGCACTTCCTGTACCCTCTAATGGAAAAAAGCCAGAGAAAGCAAGATAAGAGAAAATAAAGATTTGCGTGACAGCGGGGTGGGGGCGACCTGGAGAGCATCTAGTACCTCCTGCTTGTTTTGCAAGTGGAGAAACTGAGGCCCCAAGGGGGAGATGAGACTGCCCTAATGTCAGATGGTGAGTTAGGGGCTGAGCCAGGCTGGCCAACTGGGATTCTGACTGCCCTCCGGGACTTTTCCCACTATGCTACCCGGCCTTCTGGGTGGAGAGGCAGCAGAGAGGATGAGAAGTATAAAACAGAAAGGGGGAAAATAGATTGAAGACAGACAAGACAAACGTCTCTATTCTCTATGGAGAGGAGGCAGGCGGCGCCCTAGAGTTCAGCTTTGCAGACCCCTCCTCTCTGGTGGCCCTGCCTGCCCCGCTGTGGAAGGAAGGTCAGAACGTCCATGGGGCGGGCTCCCCAAGCTCTGGTGGCCACAGCTAAGCCCATTCACTTCATCTCTGCTCCGAAGCCACACACCCAAGGTCTGTAAGCAGGTGCAGAACCCAGGAGAAAATCCTCCCCTTGAGGTGTGCAGGGTATGCTCAGGGTGCCTGGGTCCTGCCAAGACTCAGCCTGAGCCGAGTGTCAGAAAGGATGGAGCCATTTCAGCTCTTGGCCCAAAAGAATGGAAGCTCTCAGGTTGAGAAGGGCAGGAAGACGGTTCTGTGGCTCTTCACCTGCACAGAAAGTGGGCGGATGGCCACTGTGCCGGGGAGGTGACTGGTTCAGCCATCCGAGAGCGTCCCTGCTTCCCACCTACCCACAGCTACTCCAGTTTCTTGCCCTGCTTCAGGTGAGCACCAGCTAAGTTGCTAAGGGGTAGGTCACGGGGGAGCTGAGAAGCGAGCCAAGGGATGCATCTAGGCTGGGTCCAGCGGGGCACACCCCGGAGGACGTCCAGGGGGTGGGGAGAAGAGGGAGATGCTCAGAGGTGGCCAGCCGTGGCTGGGGCATAGGATGACCAAAGGGGCTTTCCAGGTCCCTCCTCTTTCTTTGCGCTTCCTCCTTCAGCCTTAGAACAGTGCCTGGCACAAGTAAGAACTCAATAAATATTTGTTGAATGAATTAATCGACGACTTTCGAAGCAGGACTAGGAGGTGAAATGGGACTGAGAAATTAAAAGTGGGAACATTTCCCTCAGAAAGGGATCTGCCCTGAGCTCAGGGAAGTAGGCTGAGGCAGGTGAGCCTAAGGAAGCCCCCGGGCGCCGAGGGCAATGCCCAGCTCGTCGCAGGCTTCCTCTGAGGACTCCTGTGGCCTCAAGGCAGTTTCTGGGACCTCAAGGGCACAGGTCAGGGCTCAGAAGCTGACTGCTGGGGAGGGTTCCCAAGCCAGGGCCTTACCACCACTCCTCTCCACTGTCCTGGGACAGGTTGAGGCCTTTGGAAACAGTTTGGACTTCTCAGGACCTGTCCTGTGTTCACAGTCTCTTCAGCATGGCTACTTTAGCCCAGAAGAAGAAAATAGAAGGGGAGGAGAAGGCTGTGCTGGCATATTCAGAGAGCCACCATCTTCTCCCTTGGCCAGGGTACCAGCTGCCTTCAGGTACAAAGCACCCACTACAGTGTGGTCAGGGAAGGCAAGACATGGCAGATGATAACAGCAAAACAAAGGAAGCGAGGACTAAAAACCAAGGCAGGCCCCCAGGGAGGTAGGAGGACTGAGCTAGGGGACCTAGCAGCAGAGGCCTGACTCCGGCCCGGGTCTGAGCACAGAGAAGGCCCCGCCTGGCTGCCACTGGGGGAGAAGGCATCTTGGACTAGCAGGTTCGGAACGCTGTGTTGCTTCCTTCTTGCCGAACCCCCACCTCTCCACCAGGGGCCCCCACTCTCCCCACCAATCACCCAATTACAAACACCACACACAGTATATTACTACACTGAACCCATCAGCCCCTACTGGGAGCCAGCCACACCCAGAGTCCAGTCTCCTCAGCTGGGCCAGTTCAGCAAGATCTAGGAACCTTGGGATACATCAATCACAGTCTGATAATTATAATTTTAAAATGTCAGCTTCATACTTACCAGCACTGTTTATTTTAATATTTGTTTCTTGTTATATGTAATATACATAACTTAAAAGCACATCCAGACAAATCTCCTACGAGCTGCACTTTCGTCATAAGAAACCAGAAAACAGTGTCTACTTCCCTTCCCGCGGCTTCATTTTCGGTTCTTGCTTTCTTTCCTCTTCTTTTTCCTGTGTCAGATGAGTCATCTGCAGCGGCCCTCAGCAGGGCCAGGGCACAGAGAGGGCGGGGGCAGGGGAGGGCAGAGGGAGCCGAGGGCCAGACGGAGAGCTGAGGGGGAGGGAGGCGGGAGAAAAGAAGGTGGATTCTGCAGCCCAGTGTCAAGACCTAGAAAGTCATGGTCCAGTGTCCCTCCTCTCCCTTTCCAAGTGGGAGCTTCCTCCCTCCCTCCCTCCCTCCCTCCTTTCCTCCTTTCCTTCCTTCCTTCTTTCCTTTCTTAAAAAATGGTTGACTGTGCGTGTCTTGCTGCTGCGACTTCTCTTGCTTGGCCGCGCGGTCGTTTTCCTTTGCACTTGCGGAAGCAACAGATGCTGGAGAACAGAAGGGGTGCTCACCCGCTAACTGGACTGTGCACATCCAGGGTGGAACGGCACTTCTACAATCATCGTGGTTTGGCTTGCTTTTGTGGTCCGGCAGGGGAGATGGGGAAGCGAGGGATTATGGTTGTCATCATTTTTTTTTTTTTCCTGAAAAATCCCACCAATTACTTGATTTGTCTGCAAAGGAAATGTAGGCTGTTGGAAATGTTTGTTGTTGCTGTCGGCCGACTGCTCCGCCAGCCCCAGCAGCAGTGCAAGGACGCGGTGTTTCCTGTATATATATCTATATCTCTATATATCTATATATATATATATGCTTTTCCCTTCCCAGTCTCTCATCAGTGACAGTACGTTGCAGCTGGGACATCGGTGTTGGTGTCGGAGAATCCAGAATGAAGGCCCCTTCTTGACGGTTCTCTGGCTTGGGTTGGACCAGAGTGCCAGCATCTCTGCACAGAGGTCAGGAGTCCTGGGAGCCGGAGGCCGGGCAGGTGGGGTGCAAAAGGAAGAAGATGAGGGAAATTAGTAACTTTTGTCACCTTGGTTATTTATTTGTTTACTTATTTATTTGGGTGTTGGGGATTGAACCATGCATGTTCTCCCTCCAAGCTATACCCCCAGCTCTATTTTATTTTTTATTCTGAAACAGGGTCTTACTAGGTTGTTGAGGTTGTCCTCAAACCTGTGATCCTCCTGTCTCTGCCTCCCAAGTCCTGGGATTACAGATGTGTACCACCACGCCTGGCTGTCACTCACCTTATTTATTTATTTATTTATTTATTTATTTATTTACGGTACTGGGGATGGAATCCAGGGGCATTCTACCTCTGAGCGACACCCCTAGACCTAATTTTTTACTCTTTTTTTTTTTTTTTTTGGTGGTACTGGGATTCCTGGAAGCCCTTCTACCTCCGGGATACACTCCCACGAGCTACACTCCCAGACCTATTTTTTTTTAACTTTTTTATGTGGAAATAGGGTCTCTTAAGCCAGCAAGGCTGGCTCCGAACCAGCGTGATCCTCCTGTCTCTGCCTCCCAAGCACGGGGATTACAAGCGTGCGCCACCACGCCTGGCTTTACTCTTTATTTTTGAAACAGAGTCTCACTGAGTTGCAAGGGGCCTCACTAAGTAGCTGAGACTGTCCAAGAACCGTGATCCTCCAGTCTCCGCCTCCTGAATGCTAGGATTACAAGCGTGCACCACCATCCCAGGCCTGCCACTCACCTTTAAATACAGACCAAGAAGTTGTTTGAGGTATCCCTTACCATATGCTCACTACTGTGGCCCAGAGAGTGACTTGTCCAAGGCCACACGGCTTGTGCGTGGCAACTGAGAACTGCCCCAACCTGAGCCTGACTCCAGAGTCCACTGTGTTTGCTCATTGTTTCTAGGGAAAGGGTATCTTTTACTTCTGCCTGAAATAGTGTTAAAACAACCTTTAAGCCGGGCGTGGTGGCGCATGCTTGTAATCCCCGCGCTTGGGAGGCAGAGACAGGAGGATCACGCAGGTTCAAAGCCAGCCGCGCGTGCTGGCTTAGGAGGCCCGCTTCCAAATAAAAATGTAAAAAAGAGGTCTGGGAGTGTAGCCCGGAGGTAGAAGGGCTTCCAGGATCCCCAGTACCACCAAAACAACAACAAAAAAACACAAAACAAACAAACAAAAAACAACCTTTAACACTGAGGTCAGCTCACAATCATTCTACGTGTGTGTGTGTGTGTGTGTGTGTGTGTGTGTGTGTGTGTATTCATTACTGAGTTACTGGGGGTTGAACCCAGAGACATTTTATCTCCAAGCTACACCCCAGCTCTATTTTATTTTTATTTTGAAACAGTCTTGCTAAGTTGATGAGAGTCTCACTACTTGTTGAAGCTGTCTTCAAACCTACAATCCTCCTGTCGCAGCCTCCCAAGTGCTGGGATTACAGTGTGCTACCACCACGCCCAGTTTCTTCCTATCTTTCTGTGAAATAGAAACTTCTTCTTATAGTTCTATGAAATATTTAGCCAGGACTACAAATATTCTGTCTTTACTTGGAGTCTAATGGATTCAGTTTCATGCAGCCAATCGACCACATTCCAGCTCCACGATGGTGAGGCAGCCACCTAATGTGTCTGAGTCTCAGTTTCCTCATTTGCTAAATGAATGAGCAGATAACAGTACTATGTCAAGTGCAGAGCCTGGTGCCTGGAGCTGTGCAAACGCTCCAGAAACAACAGCAACTGGCTCTACTATGACGGCCATGGTCATTTGGCTGATAGCTAAACACAGTCTGAGAAGATTAAGTGACCTGCTCGAGGTCACAGAGCTAATAGAGGGCAGGGCTTGAGATTCTAAAGTAGGAGTGTAGAATGACCGAGCTCTTCACTGGGTTCCAAGACGCATCTATCCACTAAGCCTGAGTGTGCCGGAGCACTGGAGGTTGAAAGCAGGGGCATTCAACCTTTGAGCTACACCTCCAACCCTTTATTTTTTGTTTTGAAACAAGTTCTCACTAGGTTGCTTACTAAGGCTGGTCTTAGGCCTGCTATCTTCCTGTCTCAGCCTCCTAGTACTGGGGACTTTTTTTGAAACCCCTTCAGGGAGATTTTTCTGCTTCAGAGAGCTCACCCCAGAATTAGTGGGTGTGACTCTCCTAAGAATCAGGGATGGCTCCTACTTGGCAATAAGTCATGGTAAAAGCATGTGGGTGGAAAAGGCAAAGAAGAAACTTCTGGCTTTCTGGGGCAACATAAACACAGTGACCTTTACAGAATGATCCAGAGGAAAGAGAGATGCATGGTGGTGCGGGGGCAATGGCATCAAAGAAAGAACTGAAGAGGAGGGACTGAGACAGCAGAGGGAGCAGGGAGGCGCTGGGTGGACGCTGCAAAGCGCTGGGGTGGGCCGAGGTGGCGCCAGGGAAGGGAGCTCCAAATAGCCAGAGAACCTGGAAGGCATGGGTGTGCTGGGGAAGGTGAGAGGGACGAGGGAATGGAGAGAAGACATGAAACACAGGGCAGCCGTGCCGGGAAGGGGCACAGCAGAGGAAACCACTGGGTGGGCTTGCTCCGGCTCCTCACTGAGAAAATGAGGAAACTGAGTCCTCAAAGGGAAGAAACTGTGGGCACACCCTGGCCAGTAGCACGGCTACAAAGCCAGGTCCCTGGGTCTCAGTGAGCCACTGTGTACCGGCCTTGAATCTGTGTTCCTCCTCTCTCAGATGTGTATAAAGTGCATAAATTGAAATGTGAATAAGAGCTCGACATCTCGTAACCCACCCAGCTGGAGACACAGTTCTGGCACCCAGGGGTTCCCTGGCAGCTCCTCACTGTAAAGACACAGCCCAGAAGTAACACGATCCTGTCTTTTATCATCACGAGGATCGAAGTTTTTCCTGTTTTTGAACTTCCAATGGAAGTTCAAAAATGGAATGGAATCATACAACACGTACTTTCCGTAACTAGCTTATTTCACTCAGCTCAACACCTGTGAGGTTTTGTTTTAAGATCTGATACAATTCAGTTAAGTTTCCAGAGGGACCAGAGAAATTGCTTCCCATTCTAGGCTGCTAGAAGCCCTGCGTGCACCAACACAATCCCATTCCTACTGACAAGGCATTGATAGCTTACCACAAAACAAGAGAATACAGGGCCCCTAAGAATCTGGCCCTGGGAGGGCTCCGAAGTCAAAGCTTTGCAGTCAAACAATGCAGGTGGGGTGAGGGCTTTTGGTGTCACATCCTCTTAGAAATACCCAGTTAGTTGTGGTAAAGACAGAGTCTTGGGACAGGAACGTGGCACTGGGCTGGTAGGACTTTTTCTGCCTTCCCGTGAGTCATATGTGCCTCCACCTGCCCCCCTCAGCCCCAGTGTCAACCCTCTGCCCCCTTCTCTTACCACTTCTGGGCTCACTCCTCTATGTTTGGGTTAGAAACCCCAAAGAAACCAAGAAAGCAAGGAGAAACCTCTCCCTCTCCCTTTCACCGGAATCTGGGGGAGCAGCCTCTCTCGCCCCATCCAGCTGTGAACCGAGCAGGCGAGGGAAGGGTGAAAATGTGCCAGGGCCCAGCCATGTGGGCTCACAGGTGGGAAGGACCCAAGGATCTTGCTCCTGCCTCCTCCTCCGGTGGCTGCTGCGCCTCAGAGCCATACCTGCGGCTTCTTGTCCCTCTCCTCCGGGGATGGGTCTGTTTCTCTGTATACGACAGCTTTGGTTACCAGCATGTCAGGATGCTGTAGCTTGGCCTCCTTGATGGCCAGTGCCAAGGCCTGGTGGGCGGGAGAGCAAAGCGAGGCACCATAAGATGCTGAGCATGAGACACTGGAGAATACAAGTCCTGAGTGCACAGTTGGGGAAACTGAGGTCCAGGGAGGGGCAGAGTTAAATGGTTAGAGGGAAAGGGTTGCTCTATTTCCCGGCCCGATTTCCCGGCCCCTTCTGGTTCTCATTCGATACCCCTTCCTTGAGAGCTCCTTGTCTAGAAGGGCTAGCAAGAAACGGGTGTTTTCTCTGCCCAGGCAATGCCACTGGTTCCCTACCCCCCATACCTGGTCTTGATCGACGTCTTCATCCCCAGTAATGATGATTCGCTTCTCGATCCTCGTCTCGGAAAACCCTCCCTTCACAGTCTGGAGAGGGGGGAGGAGAAGGGGAAGAGAGGGGGAGGAGGTGAGGCCACTCTTTGGTCTTCTGGGGCAGCAGCAGAGACAGGGGAGCTACCCAAGCACCTCTCAAGGACAGGCGAGAACCAACAGTTCCTTCTCTCCTGGCTTCCTCCACCTCTTCTTTTTCTAGTTTTGCGACTTGAGACTGTAGATACTGCCTGGCGGCCGCCGCTGCCCAACTCCTGAGCTGCCCCATCGGGGTGTTCCAAGCCCAGTGCGGATGCTGCCGCCCTGACGCTGGCCAGCAGTGCCTCAAGGCCCTGGGCTGAGTCTGTACGCGTGTCTCCCGGTTCTGACCTTTCTGGCTGTGCTGATCTTAGGTGTGCAAAGGCCCTGCTCGCCTCGCCAGGCTGCGGGCGCTTCGGGGCCAAGCCTGTGTTTTGTTCGTCCACATCTCCTCCTCCCCAGTGTCTTGCCCACCGACCAGGGCAGCGCTGAATGCAGACTTGTTGGATGGACACATGAATGAAATGTGAATGGCGACGTGGTTCTACCCTAAATGACTTCAAACAGTGCTACAGAGAAGACTGTACAGATGACACTCGTGACCTCCAGGGCCTGGGGCACTTTAAGGGAGGGTGTGGCTGGGAGAAGTCCCAGCTGGAGTCAGGCAGGACCAAGAGGGTCCATCTGCTCTGAGGCATGTGATGTAAAACCTTCCCTTAGAGCTGGCGGAGCAGCTGGCACTGCTCACTGATGCTTTCGTGCAAAGATTCTTTTTGGAAATGTAACAAAAAACTGAGTCCTGCGTGGGAGCAGGCCAGGGCAGGGCAGTAATGTCATCAACTTCTTCAGTGGCTCAGCAGGACCGCAACTCAACCACTTGGGCTCAGCCTGGCTCCTCCAGGCCTTCCTGGGCCCCTCCTGCCTTCCTTCTAGCCATGTGAGTGTGGCTTCTAGCTGGCCTGTCCCCAGCACTCTGTCCTCACAGCCCGCAGGTGATACCCCAGGAACACCTCTCTCCTCTGGCCCTTCTCTCCTCTCCACTCCAACTCCCAGCTGGCCCGGCCCTCACCTGCAGGCCTGAGCTCGTGGCAGGCTCTCTCCTTAACTCTCCTTCCTTTTCCATCTGTTGGCACCTCCTGATGGACCTAGCAGCCTCTCCTTAAGCCTGTTTTCATTGGGTCGCTGGTCAGCTTATGAACCTTTGTAGCTTAATTACCCGGGGACTTGGCTCTCCCGTGGTCAGATCTGTCCTGGTTCCTGTCTGCTGCCCCCAATCCAACCAGCTTCCCAGTTCCATGTGCTAAGTGCTGCCTCCCGTTTCCCACAGAGGCACCTTGCTACACAGCAGCCCCAGACAAGAGGCCAGCGTGAGACTGATGCTCGTGAACCAGTAAGCAAACACCGCAGTTTCTCCTCCATCTTATTTTTCTTTCGTGTGTGTGTGTGTGTGTGTGTGTGTGTGTGTGTGTGTGTGGTACTGGGGATGGAACCCAGGGGCATTCTACCTCTGAGCTACACCCCCAATCCTATTTCTTATTCTTTATTTTGAAACAGGGTCTCACTGAGTTGCGGAGGGCCTCACCTCCTGTAGCTGAGGCTAGCCGTGCATCTGTGATCCTCCTGTCTCAGCCTCCCAAGTACTGGAATTACAAGCACGCACTATCAAGCCTGGCTCTCTCCTCCATCTTTTGCTTTGCTTAGAGCGCCTGCGACTGTCTTCTCCCCCCTCAGGTGTCCTGC
The DNA here is from genome assembly GCF_963383645.1 of Muscardinus avellanarius. Taxonomy (NCBI): domain Eukaryota; kingdom Metazoa; phylum Chordata; class Mammalia; order Rodentia; family Gliridae; genus Muscardinus; species Muscardinus avellanarius. The sequence goes on from NC_137805.1 coordinate 42,949,929, forward strand.
CTGGCATCCCAGGACCCTGCTCACACTGCTTCTTCTAGGAAGCTCTTCGCGTTCTCGAGGAGCCTCCTCCTCAGCACCCTCTAAATTCCTCCAGCACTTAAGGTCTATGTACAAGGTGCGCACGCCGTGGTTCCCGGTGACTTTGAAAGAGAGGGTCTCATCCCCCAGTGCGGCTGTCAACACTGAGGACAGGGCCCCGGCCTGGGATGACAGAGTGAGGGCAACGCCCGCAGTCCTCTAGGAACTGGCAGTGCCACGGGCCTCCTGTGTCCACCTTACAGGTTGAGAAGCCGAAGCCAAGCCACAGTAGTGACCTTCCCTCCTGCAGCCGCTGGGCCAGGCGCCTGCTGCTACTCACTTTGGTGACATGGGTGGTGGTGGAGGTGGAGAGGGTTTCCGCAGTGGCGCCGTAGGTGCTGGTGAGAACATCTTTCCCGATGATCTGCAGAATATAACCACCCCCACCCAGGGCATCAGGTCAGGACACCAGGCTCATCAGGGGTGGGCGGGAGAGGGGGCATCCAGGGGCAAGCAGGGGCCCCCTGAAGGTGAGGTTTGGAAACCAAGACCCTCTGAACCATGAAGTACTCAAGAATACTAGAATCCTAGACTCATAAAATTCTCAAACCCCAGAATCTGAGATTCCTAGAGCTTGAGGTTTCTGAGGCTCAGAATCCTAACAACACCTAGACTCTGAGATTCCTAGAATCTTACAAGAATGAACCGAGGGGTCCAAGGTAGAGATGGAGCCTTCCTGGTCCTCCATCCTGTCTCAGCCAGGAGCATGCTCACTCTGGGACGAGAGGCTGAGAAAAACTGACTTAGAGAACCAAAGAGCTGGAAGAGACCTCACAGTGAAAGCCTTGGGGTTGAGGGCGGGGCAGCCAGGCCAGATCCAGGCCCAGAATCCGGGCCTCTGGACCCCGAGGGCACTGCTCTTCCTGGTGGCTAAGGAGGGTGGATGTAGAAGGCTTTACCCCCAGACTGCAGTGCCCTGCTTATGTGACTGGGGAGGGGCGAGGGCGACTGATGAGACTCCAGAGGGCTCCAGGGAGTGCAAGGGCTTCTGAAGATGATGCCGTTTCCTAGCTCTGCACTTAGCAGGGCACCTTCTGGGCCCACGCTGCACTTGCTGCAGGCCACAGGTGGGCCATGCGCAGGCTCTCAGCTCAGTCCCCTAGCCTGAGCTGGCCCTGCCCACTTACCGGAGAAAGAGAACGGATTTCCGTGGCCGCCGTCTGAGGGCCTGGGATCATGGCAGCTGCCCCCTTCCCGGACTTGAGACTGTTTTCCTGGGGAAACAATAGTGCTCAGATGGCCAGGTCTCAGGTGGGCGGCCCCGGACGCCGGAGCGCGTGGCCTCGTGGCCCTCGTGGCCACAGGCTGAGGAGTAACTTAGAAGCAGACCACTGAAGTCTCTCTCACCCATCCCTCCCTCGTTCATTCACACACACACATCTGCATACGTGCTCGCTCCCATTCACTCCTTTAACACACTTGTTCAGTGAACATTTACTGAGTGCCGGTGGTGAGATGCTGTGGTGGGCAAGGCAGCGCACTGCTCTCTGGAAACGCTGCCACAGGAGCGGGGACACTCAGGCTCTTGTCCTGAACCTGCCCTGCTCTAGCCGCGTGCCTCGGGCAGAGCCGCCTCTCCTCACAGGCCTCAGGCATTCACAGAGGCCTCATGGAGCCACCGCGGGGACAGGGCTGTGCAAACCCAAAGCTGTAGATCAACACGAGAGCAGAGGCTGGAAGTTAACATACTTACTGCTTCTGGCGTACTTTGCTACATGCTAGGCGTTATGCACGATCGCACAATAACCGCGGGAAATTGTTTTTAATATTCCTGTTTTGCAGATAAGAAACAGGAGGGTTCGCATCCCCTAGCGAGTGGGTGGTGGAGCAGGAGTTAGCTCCACACCAGGCAGGCCCCAAATCCCATAGGTGCGAGTTCTACACCGCCACTCCGCCCCTCTCTGCCTCGGGACTGGTGCTTGAGCCACTCCTCCTCTCCCAGCTTGGCTCTGACTGAGAGGTCTGCCTGTCATCGCCCCTGGACTCAGCACCCACATCCGGCCGGGCCCCGGCTGTCTCCCACTGTGGCGCTATTTCAAGGCTCATCTTTGCCCAGGGCCCAGGACTGCCCACCCTTCAGCTTCTCTGTGGACTGCATTGGCTCGGTGCCTGCCTGCCTGCCAAGGGACAGGGAAAACAGAAACCCTCCGCCTTCTCCTTGCCTCTCCCACACCTGCCTCTAGCCCGTGGCAGGCACACCATCACAGGGCACCTTCTCAGAGGTGAGGGCAGCCTTCAGACTCACGTTCTCTCCCCGGCTTGGAGGACAGCCACCCGCCCTTCTGGGTGCTGCTGTGACTTGGGCCATTCTGCCACGAAGCCTCTTCTTCCCACTGCTCCCCCTTTCCCAGGGCTCCCCTCTGAAAGCAGAGGCCACTCAATGGGACCCAGATGGTTCAAAACAAAGGTGCCATCTGCTCCTCCTGGCCCCTTGCGTGTCCTCGGCCAGGCCCCTCTCCTGCTGGGCGCGTCCTCTGCCTGGTAAGGCCATCGAGTCGCGCCTCCATCACACTCAGGGCTCTCCTCATGCGCCACCCTCAACCTTCAGGGCTTCCGCTGAGCCCTTTACCTGATGCCCAGCTGTTTCTCAAGCCTGAGACCTTTAAGGCCAATTGTCTCCTAGACTTTATCCCTGGAAGTGCCCACAGGCCCCTCACGCTCATGGGATCTCAAGAGGAACTGGCTGCTTCCTGCACCCTGATGCAAAAAGAGCTCTCTCCTCTCCTGTTCACCCCAGTGGTTCTCACTCCTAACGGGCGTCAACTGGCAGGCTTGTCAAAACCGACCTGGCAGCTGGGCGTGGTGGCGCACGCTTGTAATCCCAGCATTTGGGAGGCTGAGACAGGAGGATCGTGGTTCGTGGACGGCCTCGGCTACTTAGTGAGGCCCTTTGCAACTCAGTGGAACCCTGTTTCAAAATAAAGACTAAAACATCGGGCTGGGGGTATAGCTCGAAGACAGAATGCCCCTGGGTTCCACCTCCAATACTGGGGGGGGGGGGAAGACCCAGAAAAAAAAAAAAAGAGCAGGGTCTGAGAATCTGCCATTCTCATAGATGCTTGGGATCACGCTGAGAGAAGCAGTGTGCCCAGCCCAGCCTTCCTCCTGTTACCTGAACCTTCTACCATGAGCAAATCCTACACTGGCCTGCCTCCAGGCCTCCCCAAGCCCCAGCCCTCCTCTTCGTCCACCTCTTCAGATCGGCCGGGCCCCGCCCCTGCAAACCAGGCCCTGCGATAGCCCTGCTCCCCTGTGTGGCCCTGAGGCCAGACAGTCTCCTCCAGTGCTGGATTCCCAGGACCTGATATGGTGTTTCACACTTCATGGGTGTTCAATATTTATAGGAAGAAATGGGAGAAAAAAGGAGAGGGGAGGGGAGGAGGGAAAGGGGAGGAGGGAGGAAGGAGGGAAGGGATTTTTGCACCAGTCCATGCTCCACACGAGTGGCTAATCTAAAACACAGACACATAATTGATGATGTCATGCTCCTACTTAGAAAACCTGACTCCCCGATGGAGTCTGAACTTCATACACGATGCTGGAGGCCCCTTAGGCTCGGACCCAGCCCTCTGTCCAGCCTCTTCTCTCTGCTCCTCCTGGCCACACGCCCTTCCCCAGGTGCTTGCTGAGTTTCCCCTGCTCTGCCCCTGCCTAGAATGGCTCCTCCCACTAGGTCGCACCTCCAGGGCCTCTCCTGGCAGGGAGCCGTGCTCCTGGTCCTCTAGGCTAGCTGCAGTCCTCTGCCCCATGGGGGCAGGTAAGATTGGGCAGCAGCTCATGGCTACACACTACTCCTGTGCCAGGCATCGCCTTCGGGGCTTTGTGGAGATTACTGTAGTTCATCCTCACATGAACCCATAGGGGAAGTGCCCCTACCCCATTTTATAGAAGTGGAAACTGAGGCTTGGAGAGGTTCAGGTGACTTGCCCGAGGTCATCCAGCCAGGAAGTGAGACAGCTGGGCCCTGTTCACCACTGTGTGCCCCAGACCTACCTCCAGGGCCGCAGTGCATTACAGGAGCTCATGGCCGTGACTGGGCACGGATCCTAGCAGGCAGCGCACTTTCTCCAACTCTAACCCTGTACCAGGCAGGTGGCAGAGACCCATCAATGTTTGGGGAACAAATGAATGGATGGATGGATGGATGAGTAAATGAATGATAGAACTGCCTGCTCACCACAAGGACGAGTCACGTTTAGCCCCACAAGCATCCCCAGGCCCCACGTGAAGGCTGCGGGAAGAGGAGGAACTGTGGCCGGGGACAGTGTACAGGCTGGTAACTAGTTTGGGTTTGTTGATGCTAAAAATCTTTGTTTATTCAAAACCTACCTGCTGAGCAGTCTACATTACTGGAGTTCTCTTCGCATGTGTATGTCAGGGGTTTGGCAAGCAAAAGCATTTAAAACAACTCTCAATAGCTCAAGATATATATTAGGGGGCGCTCCCTTCTGCGGCTGCAGCCCCGCCCCAGCACCAAGCGGCCGATGTTCACAAAGGTTGGGACGTGGAGCAGAGCAGAGCGTGGAGGTTGAAAGTGGGGCTTCTGGTGTGGGAATGCCAGGATTCAACCCGGTACTACCGCTTATTGGTTGTATGACCTTGGGTAAGTCATTTTACCTCTCTGAACTCAAGTTTCCTCATCTTTGAAGGATGTAGAAGAAAAAACATCCACCTCACAGTTTCAGAGTCCACTCAAGAGTTCTCAGCACGTTGCCTGGCACGGTCACCTGTGCTGAATGTTATCTGTTCTACTCATTCCTAAAGATCTGGAGTCTCTTAGGAACCCTCAAAGCAGGCAGGATGGGGGATTATTTCCATTTTACAGATGGGATACCTGAGGCCAAGGACCTTCATTCATGGGTCAGACAGCAAATAGGTAGCAGAACTAAAAGGTCCCTTGAGCAGTGTCCAAAATCCTGCGTCCAGCTCAGGCTCACTGCTGCCATCTACTGCTCACAGCAAGTAAGTAGCCTGAGACAGAAAGCATGAAGCCACCTGGAGGACGGGGAGTACTTCAGGCTCACCTTCAGCCTAGAGGTAAGATTCACAAGCGAATCTGGGGCTGATACCCATGCACACCAAAGATCGACTGGACGGACCATGCTGCCCTGCGTGGCCGAGGTGGTCCAGATGTCTGGGACTCAGGGGATTCCCCCCTCCAACATTATTTAATTGGGAAAGGGGAGGCCTGATGGTAGTCCTGGGGACACTAAGGTACCAGACAGTAAACATTTGCTTATAAGTCTCGAGGCATGCGGGGAGGCAGCTGAGACGCTCTGGAGCAGCGGGCATTGTTTGCTTGTTACTTGGCTGTTTTGCAGGGAGAGGGGCTGGTCAGAGAGGGAGCCTCCTGGGGGCCCCACTTACCATGGTGGTGGATATGGTCTCTGTGGTGATGGAGGGTGTGGTTGCCATGAAGTCCTTCCCCACTGGGGCACTCCCATCAACCTGCAGGCCAGAGGAGCAGTCATTAGAAACGGAGAACTAGCTGCAACATCTGTCACCTGGGTTCCCAGCATTCACAGTGACAAAATGTCAGGCTGTGAGAGTGAGCAGGCACTGGGGTTGGTCCACATGCACCTGCAGGGCCTCCCTCTCAGGCCTCCCTCACAGGCCTCCCTCACAGGCCTCCCTCACAGGCCTCCCTCACAGGCCCCCTCACAGGCCCCCACCACAGGCCTCCCTCACAGGCCTCCATCACAGGCCCCCTCATAGGCCTCCTTCACAGGCCTACATCACAGGCCCCCTCATAGGCCTCCTTCACAGGCCTCCCTCACAGGCCCCCATCACAGGCCTCCCTCACAGGCCTCCCTCACAGGCCTCCATCACAGGCCTCCATCACAGGCCCCCTCACAGGCCTCCCTCATAGGCCTCCTTCACAGGCCCTCTCACAGGCCTCCCTCACAGGCCCTCTCACAGGCCCCCATCACAGGCCTCCCTCACAGGCCTCCATCACAGGCCTAACAAACTTCCATCACAGGCCTCCCTCACAGGCTTCCTCACAGGCCCCCATCACAGGCCTCCCTCACAGGCCTCCCTCACAGGCCCCCACCACAGGCCTCCCTCACAGGCCTCCCTCACAGGCCTCCATCACAGGCCCCCTCACAGGCCTCCCTCACAGGCCTCCCTCACAGGCCTCCCTCACAGGCCTCCATCACAGGCCCCCTCATAGGCCCCCTTCACAGGCCTCCCTCACAGGCCCCCATCACAGGCCTCCCTCACAGGCCCCCACCACAGGCCTCCCTCACAGGCCTCCCTCACAGGCCTCCCTCACAGCCCCCCTCACAGGCCCCCTCACAGGCCCCCTCACAGGCCCCCATCACAGGCCTCCTCACAGCCCCCCTCAAAGGCCCCCTCACAGGCCTCCCTCACAGGCCCCCACCACAGGCCTCCCTCACAGGCCTCCTTCACAGGCCCCCCCTCACAGGCCCCCATCACAGGCCTCCTCACAGCCCCCCCCCCCCCATCACAGGCCTCCTCACAGGTCTCCCTCTTCATTTCAACCATTTTATTTGGCAAAGGAAAAAAGTCTCAATTGGACAAATTCTGTCCAAATTTCAATGCATGTCATCTTTGATCAAGGAATCCACGGGAATTTACTATTTGTGTATGAACTCTGAAAGTTTACCAAAAAAATATGAACAAAGAAGTTAATCACAGCACTACGAAAGACAAAAACCACCACAGGGTCAATTAATGGAAGAGCAAAATAAATTAGGGCTCGATTCCTAAGTGCAACTACAAGTAAACTGGGGCCAGGCCTGGTGGCACACACCAATATTCCCAGTATTTGGGAGGCCAAGACAGGAGGATCACAGGTTCAAGGCCAGTCTTAGCAACTTAGTAAGGCCCTCAGCAACTTGGCAAGATCCTGTTTCAAAACAAATAAATAAACAGGACTGGGGGTGTAGCTTGGAGGCAAAATGCCCCTGAGTTTGGTCCCCAAAAAAGAGCGAGCTGGGTACATATGTCAATGAGAAGTGATCCCCAAAATATATTTTAAGAAAAAAAGGCAAGGTGTAAGAAATAATGATCACTCTTTTGTAAAAATTTTAAGTATATAGAGATATACAGGCACACACCTGTAATCCCAGTACTTGGGAAGCTAAGACTGGAGGATCACAGGTTTGAGGACAGCCTCTGCAATTTAGTGAGTCTCTCAGCAACTTAGTGAGAACCTGTTTCAAAAACAAACTTTGTGGTGGCGCACGCTTGTAATCCCAGCACTTGGGAGGCTGAGACAGGAGGATCACAGTTTGCGGACAGCCTCAGCAACTACTTGGTGAGGTCCTTTGCAACTCAATGAGACCCTGTTTCAAAATAAAGAATAAAAAGTAGGGCTAGGGGGGTAGCTCGGAGGTAGAATGCCTCTGGGTTCAATCCCCAATAACACACACACACACACACACACACACACACACACACACACGCGCCCCTGATTGAGACTGTCCCCAAGCAACCCCTGGGAGAACCCTCTCCAATTCCTTCAAGTACTCTGAATGCCAAGGTCTGAATCCACTAGCCACTGGTCCTGGCAACTCCGGAGGAAGGTAGATCACCCTCACTTAACAGAGAAATTAAGGCTTTACAAAGTGTGCTCTGCCCCACCCCAGAGCTCGGGGAGGGCATTGAGGCTCTAAAGAGCTTAGGATGGAGCTGGGCGTGGTGGCGCAAGCTTGTAATCTCAGGATTCGGGAGGTGGAGAGGAGAGGACCGTGGTTCTCCTGTTGGCAGACAGCCTCAGCTATACTTACCGAGGCCCTTCGCAACTCAGCAAGACTGTTTCAAAAAATAAAGAAGACTAAAAAATAGGGGTAGGGGTGTAGCTCAGAAGTACAATACCCCTGGGTTCCATCTCCAGTACCACGAAAAAAGAGCTTAGAATGGGGGTTCCGGGGAAGCCACGGGGGTGGCGGGAATGTCAGCCAAGGGGCGTGGCTGCAGTAGTGGAGACCAATGTCCAACACCCCAATATCCATGCTCTAACTACAGTGGAAAGTGCAGGCTACCTGGGCGTTGTCCGCAGTGGCGACTCTGCTCTGTAGTGCGGCCTCCGGCTCGATCTTCTTTCTGATGGCCAGGCTGCTAACAGTCATGGTTTCCGCTTTCACGGGCTACAGGGAGACAAAGGGGAACGCTTCATGACTCTCACTCTGCAAGACTCCTGCTCACAGGCACCTGGAGTTCGGGGTAGGCTGTCTCCTGCCCTGTAGCCCCTCTGGAAGGGTACGCAGGTCGGCGCAGAAGAGGCACGGTGTGGTGGCACAGACAAACCCAGGGAGAGCTGGAGCTGCCACCAGCCCGGCAGCCTGCGCCTCGCCCTGTACTACACTCCTGGGAGCGATATGTCTTTCTAGGCCACTGTTAAGGGAATGTTTAGAATTCCATGAGTATTAAATCCCATGCTGGTCCCTATTCTGAGTGTTTTTCTTAAACACAGAGTGCCTGAACCTCAAAGGTCTTTGAGAGCTAAGCCTCCGGCTCCCGCTGCTTCCTCTGAACTGCTCGGAGCAGCAGCCGCACACCTGGAGCAGCAGCCGCACACCTGGAGGGCTCCGGCCCAGCTGGGTGAGGGCTGGAGGGAAGATGCGGAATTCCATTCAGGCTTGGTCAAGTGGTATCATGGCCTCTGGAGATCAGATCCTCTGATTTTTTTTTTTAATGATAAAATAAAATGCTGGGTTTTATATTCAATGTCATGATTCTTAAACCAGAGTCAAAGAAAATAATGGCTGGCCAGACCTGACCTCAGGCCACCAATTTACAATTTTCTCTAGAAGTCTTTAGCAAATTGACCGGTTTCTTCTGAGTCCTGCACCAGGCTGAGTTCGTGGCCCTCCCCCCGCAGTCTTCCTTGTGTGGAGCTGAATGGCGGAGTGGATGCTAGCTTGCCTTCTAGTTGGGAGGACAGGGTGGGTGGGGGTATTACAGATGGCTGTGATCCTGCAATCTAGCCATTCATTCAATTAATCATCTAGGTGCTGAGAATGTGTCGGGCTCAGAGGAGCTGCCACCTGGCAGGAAAGCAGACTGTGAGTCCTGCCCTGGACGATGCTGGAGGGAGGCAATACAGCTTCAGGGGACGGGGTGTGGTGACAGCCACAGTTGTGCCCAGGGCAGCCAGGACAGCCCTGGCTGGGGAACTGACCTCTGAGCTCTGTCCCAGATCATGGTAAGTTTGCAATCTCAGAAAGGGAGACCAACCTTCTACCCAGAGGGTAGAGCGTGGAGTGAGAACCCTGCCATTTTGCTGCCTGGGAGCACAGGGGGGAGGCTAGGCTAGACAAGGTGAGAGGGCAAAGGAATAACACAGAGACGAAGTCCAGAAAGACCCTGTGCGGCTCCGCCGAGGAGAGCCACAAAGCAGAGGCCAGACACAGTCTGTTCCTCCAGGACTGTACATCCTCTTCTTTAGGAGCTCCTACAGCCACCTGAGTCCCTAGGGCCTGATAAGAGACTTAAACCACTGCCCCTTGCCCCAGGAAGTCCAGGCCCTGGGCCCCGGGCTTGGATCAGAAAAAAACATTCATGTTTCAGACCAGGCCACAGGACCCCAGAGAGCCCACAGACAGATGCTCTCTGCAGGTGCCATGCAACACAGGCAGGGAGAGGAGGAGTTGAGGAAGACCAGGCTACCTGCCATCACTTGACCTCAGCAAGCGATGGGGTCACAGGGTTAAAACACCAAGGGACGCGTGTTAGGGGAAAACCGACACAGCAGACATGCGGGCACAGAACCATGCTGGTCTGAAGAGGGGTGTTCATGCAACGGAGGCAGAGCTCAGGCCGCGCCGGCTGCTCTGTCTTCTCCCGCGTGGCCCGGGCCCTCGCAGCATGCAGTGCCTGGGTGGGCCCCAGTCTTGACGAAGCTCCACTGTACCTCAAACTGGGGCATGTCTGGAGTGGAGCAAGCCCCTCGATCCGGGCTGTCCTCGAGGCCCCCAGACTCATCATCCTGCCCCTTGAGATCCCGGGAGAACACCAGGCCCTCGGTTTCAGAGTCGCTCTTATCTCGGTCGAGCTCAGGCAGGCTGCGGGAGAAGTCTTCGAAGGCGCTGCCATGGTAGTCGCCAATAACCGTGAAGTCCACCTCAGCCTCCAGGCTGGACGTGGAGCTGACTGTGATGCTGGAGCACTTTCTCTCTATGGCCAGGTGGTTGTCCTTCAAGAACACAGCGTCCCTCTCCTGGTCCTGGTCCTCATCTCCCGTGTCACTCTCTGGGGCCCGGGGACGTGGCGGCTTGACTTTCTCCTCCGATCCCTCCCTCAGCCCTGCTCGCTATGGCCAGATAAAAATCAGAGGAATGGGATTTGGGGTGGGGAGAGAGAGAGAGAGAGAGAGAGAGAGAGAGATGGAGATGGTGAATGTCAGAAGAAATCCTGTGCCAATGTCCCGAATGGAAGAACAGATCAGGAAATGAAAAAGAGCCCCAGGAAAGGTTCCTAGAAATCATAATATGCTTAAAAAAACAGAATCTCCTGGAGGTATGGATGCTCCTTCACAAGTTCTTACACTGCTGGCAGAAGCAAGTACAAAGCGGACACCCTGCCAGGGAGTCCTGGACAGGGGCCCCCGTCCGAGGCTGGATCCGGGAGCCTATCAGAAGCAGCACTGCGAAGGCAGGGATGGAAGCCCAGACCCCAGGCCCATCCGTGCAGGTGGCGGCAAGAAACAGACTAGGGAGGGAGGCCAGGGATTCAGGGAAACCTGGGAGAGGAGGCACCGCGGCTGGAGCCAAGAGCTTGAGGAACAGAGGAAGCCAGCGTGGCTTGTCAATTCCACTGAATCTCCGTGGGCGGGGGCAGCACGGACCAGAGGGAGGAGTCATGGGGCCAAGCCCTCTGGGCACGGCTTCCTGGGGGCTGGGTGCTGCCCCAGGTCCACCCTGAGCTCCAGGAGGGGCCCTCAGTGTAATTGACAGCAGCAGGCCAAGGAAATGCCGAGGGGACCAGCAACTCTGTCCGCGTACATACCTCTCAACTAGCCTGTCAGGGATTAAACAACACACACACATTTTTGGCTGGTTGGTGTCCTTCTTTTTAACAAGACCAATCTAACACCCACAGAATTTTTTTTTTTAAACACTTGACTTCATGTTCTGGAGATTCAGGGTGCTTAGAGATTCGCTCGCTAAACGGGCCTCCATTTAGCCAGTTTCTGGAAGGTCGAGAGGTATGAGGAATAGGTTCTAGACAAGCCGGAGTCGAGCAGCCACGGTAGGAATCTAAGGAGCGAGGCATTCTGGCCAGGTGGAGATGACCGGGTCATCGGGGCACAGAGGGACTGCAGAGACCTGAGGGACCGAGGGGCTGGCGAGTCTCAGGCGCATCCCCTTCCCAGGGGCATTTGCTGCTAAACCGGCGAAGCGCTTCTCTTCCCTGGCCGCATCTCCGGATTTGTTCTGGATTAGAGAAGACAGTTAGTCTTAAGAAGGCAGAAAGGAACTTGAGAGGGAACTGGCGTGGAGGATGGAAACCTCTGTCAGCTTCCACCAGGCAGGCGGCCAGGGACGGGGAGGAATGAAGAGATCACTGGAGAAGCCAAGCAAGGCAGGTAGGAAGAGCGGGAGGGAGAAGCGAGGCAAAGCGAGGATGTGATTTGCTGGTGGTGGCGGCACCTTCTCCACGGGGATCGTGTGACCTTCCGGGCGCAGGTCACACCAAGAGCTGAGGGTCTCTGCGGCCAGGTTAACATGGGCCGAGCAGGCGATCCCATCCTTCAGCCTGGGCTACTCTCAGGCCCACTTAGGGGAAAGACCTCGTGGGGAATGGAGAAGCAGCGCTGGGTTGCAGTAATGGCGAGGGGCCACTGAGACATGCTTCTACAGAGCTACCAGCATGCGGTCGGCCCCTCGGTGGGGGACGCAGTGGGGGTAGGGCTCACGTGGCCAGTTACTCCAGGAGCCTCCTCCAGCGTGGTTTCGCAGCCTGAATCGGGGGACACGAGCTCTAGTTCGGTGCGTCTTTCCTGGTGGGGTGCAGTAGAAATGCCCTCCACGATGTGTCTGGTGGCCAGAGGCCTCACTGAGGAGTGTGTGACTGTGGGGCTGGTGAGGTCCCCCGGGGGCTGGAGCTGGACGAAGCCTAGGTCTAAAAGCTTATTCTGCTGCTGTTCTACCTGTCCCGGGGAGGCCTCTGAAGACGACTCGTTTGGAAGGGCCTTCGTCTCGCTCTGACTGGCTCGGCGAGCCTCAGCTCCGTGGGTCTCAAATATCCGAATTTTGTTGGCCACTGAGGCCTTGCTAATATCTTCCAGGGAACCCTCTTGTCCCCCAGTCTGGAAAGAGGCCATTTCCTTTTGCTTCTCCCAAGGGAATGCCAACCCTGGGGACATATCCCCCTCAGCTTCTTCGGGGACAGCTCTGGGCTTCCTGCTGGTGACCGGGGGTGCTCTGCGCTCACTTCCGGTGTCAAGGGGCACAATCAGCCGGACTTGGTCCTTGGGCTCCGGGCTCGCTTTAGGACGATGGGTGTGTTTGAGAAATACAGGGAACTGATCTCCAAAGAGATCCTTGAGCTCCGAAGGCTCCTGCGACCCCTGAGGGCCTGGGCTCACAGAAGCTTCCTCCAGAGGCTCAAAGTGAGCAGGGGAGGCTGGCCGCGGGGAGATCACCTCCACGTGAAGAAATGCCGAGGCCTCGAGGTCTCCCGCCTCAGTCTCTCCATTCAGGGTATGAACTGCTTCCCTCTCTTTGGGCAGGAAATTGCCTCTGTCTGGTCTGGCTGGCTTCCTGACATGAGGAGGGATGGTCCGCAGAAGGGCACTGGCCTGGGGGTCAAGGAGCATACCCCCTCCTCTGCTGAGAGCGTGGCCTCTCGATCCTGGGGGACTGCTTTCAGCCTTTCCCATCAAATCTCCACTTGCATGGGCTTCTTCCTTTTTGGCTGTCCAGTCCTCAGCAAGCATCTGTCCTGGAGAAGGTCGTTGCAGGCCATCCTGTGCTCCTTGGTTCCTGGGGTGCCAGGCCCCTTCCTCTGAGGCACTCCACTGCTCTGCAGGCCCCAGCCTAGCCTCGCCCCTGGGCGGGGCACCCAGGTGCTCCTCTGACTCCTCCAGGGGCAGGGGGAGGACTTGGTCTTCCGAGTCTCTTTCTCTGTAGTTTGGGTAGAAGCTCCTCTCTGCGTAGGAGGTATCCGTCTCATCGCTCGAGTCAGCTCTGGCTTCGGTGTGAGCAGGGTCCAGCAGAAACGACTGGAGTCCTCCCTTGTCAGAGTCCGGGGAGAGGACGTCCACCTCTGCTGGCCTGGCCCCTGCAGCCGTGAGCCTTCCGCAAGTCTGGAGTTCCCGTAGCCCCTTCCTCAGCTCTGCCTGACCCTCCAGCCGACCATCTGAGCTGCGGCGGTTCCCAAGGGGTACCTCGCTGGTGCCCACCCTGAGCTCAGAGCCTTCGAGGAGCATGTCTGTGGATGTGCCCCCCAGGCCTCCCCTTCCCCAGGGGCCTTCCTCCCACACCGACTCAAAGTCCTCCGGACTCGCGATCATCCTCCCTCGCTGCCGCGTGCTCGCTCTTCCGGCCCCCACCATTTCTTCTGTGGCCACTTCAACTTTGAACTTGTCCACCAGAATGTCTACCTTGGAGAGTCTGCCATCAGTGAGGATACTGGTAAGGCCTGCCTCACTTTCTTCCTGCTGTATGGCGGCCACTCTTAGGAGACTGAGATCTTCTGGCCTAGTGTACTCTCTTTCTATAAATACCCAATGCTCCGAACCCTGTGTTTCAATTGGAGCAAGAAGAGTTAACATGAAATAGCAGGCATCGAAAGAGCAGGTCACCTCTCCCTCTGAAAGAAGGGACCCATCTACTACCAAAAGGTTCCACACTGAGACCGCACATCCCAAGTCTGTCTGGGAAGAGAAGGATGCCAGGGCCGGTCCCTGTCCTCAGGGCTCTTCTTCACATTAAGGCACCCAATGGATTACTAACCGAGCCTCCTCAACCGCTGCCTCCAACTTGGTAAAATGGGATGGGATCTCACGCCCTCCCCAGGCTAACGACAGAAAAAGGGAGCTCCATGGACGGCCAGGACCCTCCCTCTTCCTCATCTAATAAGACAATTGCCACTTTGGGAGGAATAAAGTACTTACACCACAAGGAATCTTTGAACGTTAGAGCTGAAAGGACTCTTTAGACATTGTTCATTCTAATCTCCTCCTTGTGTTAATGGGGAAACTGAGGCCTCAAGAAGGTCACTGATTTGGCCAAGGCCATATTTGTTGATGGAAGGAACAGGAAAAGAATGCCTGGCTTTTGACGCCTGAGGGCTTTGCTGACCTACCAGAACCTGGGGTCAGCATGCCGACAGTGACCCACTGTCAAGCCAGGGGGAGCACTGAATTGGGCTCCATGAACCGCGGCCTGAAACCTGACCTTCCTACGAGCGCTTCTGGGATGGAAACAGGATGCCAGCCAAGATACCAAGTGGCCAGGTTAGTGCTGATCAAAGCAACAGCTTAAACAGCTTGAACACTGTGGGGTTCAATCCAGAAAAGACAAACACCAAGGCCCATCCTTGGGAAATCCTAACAATATGTTAGAACATACCACAGAAGGAAAAGACATACATACCCAAGCATCACAATGAGGCAAAAGTGTCAAACTGTCTACACAATGGTCCTCTACTCCACCTCCCAGAGCTCTTCAAACAGTGCTTAGGGGGAATGGCTCTGGGAAGCCAGTTCAGCCCCTCACAAGCAAGAAGCAGCCCTCCAACGGCGGGTCTGTGGTCTCCGGGCTGCTCAGCACCACTGCCCCACCTGGTCCCAGGAGCTCAGGGCTATATTTTAGGCCTCGCCCTTTAGAGAAGGAAGAGGTCCAGGATGAAAGACCCTCTAGAACCACGGCAGACAGACAGGCCTAGCACCCGGTCTGACTCCAAGCTCTGTGATCCTTTCCACCCTATCATGACCGCCTCCGAGGTGAGGCGGAGCAAGCCTGCTTTGGCAACAGGAGAGGGAAGAAACTGAGTGGAACTCCTGAGGCTCATGGGTGTTCAGGGGGAGGGAGGTGTTCAACCCCGAGGGCGGCCTGAGGAGGCCACAGAGCAGATCAACGGCTGCCAGATGGCAGGAGGAGGCCCGCAGGCCACTGATTCAGAAGGGCAGACTTTTTTGAGGGTACTGGGGGTTGAACCCAGAAGCAGTCTACCTCCAAGTTATACCCCCAGCCTCACTTTATTTCTTATTTGGAAACAAGGTCACACTAGGTTGCTGAGAACCTCTTTAAGTTGCCAAGGTTGTCCTCAAACCTGTGATCCTCCTGTCTCAGCATTCAAAGTACTGGGATTACCAGCAAGTGCCACCATGCTCAACTAGAAGGGCAGATTTTAAATCAATACAGAGAATACTTCCTAATTGATGACAGAAGGCAGAATGGGCTGCAGTCGGGGGCTGTGAGAGCCCCTCTGTGGAGAAGGCTGATGGACAGCTAGCAGGATGCTGGTGAAAGGTTTGTGTTGGGGGCTCCACCCCTAGCACAGAAGCTTGTCCTTGGTTCTAAAAGCATCTCTGGGCTCTAGGGCAGCACTGTCTCTAACCCTGGGATGCCGTTAATTCCTGTCCCATTTCCCTCAAAATAGAGTGCTGGTAGTTTTAGTTTTATTTTTCCATGGAGGAAAAGTTCTTGGAGGACTGGGGTCTATGTTCTACCACATCTGTGGTTTATTCATGTCTTTCCTATGGTTGTAGCACATTTATACCTACTACAAAAATTTCCTCTGAGAAAAGAGAAAGGTCTCTCCCTCCACACACATGCCAGCAGAGGAGAGGCAGAGACTAGAAGGAAGTTTTCCTACCTGATCAGTACCCTCCAACCCCACAGTCTGAGATCCCAGCAGAGAGGAAGGATGTGGCCCTTGCCTCCAGGGCCTGGATTCCACCTGCAGCATCCATGCAGGGCCACAGTAAGTTCTAAGAACCCGCGCCCTGCGCTGTCTTGGCCCAGAGCAGTGCTCGCTTAGACCACCTGCCTGAGCCATACTGCTACAAGCTACTTCTAGAAGAGAGATGTCCACTTTGTCTTTCTGGAGACTCAACCCAAGCCCCAGAGGAGTTTGGAGAGCTGGCAGCAAGGGATGGACAGAATGCCAGGTCCTGACTAGCCACTGCTAGTACTTATCCAGGCTTCCAAACAGAGACGAGCCATTAGGGATGCTGAAGGCATCTGGGGGCCATGATCCCTAATCCCAAGCTTAGAAGGTCCCTGCCTAACTAGGGAAGAGGATGTCAGGTCTCCTCGAGCTAGAGGCGATTCGGCTGTCCCGTCTTCCCAGGCTGGATGAGGGAGGGGCTGGCCCTTTATGTATCTCTGAGGTGGAGAGACTTGTTGGTCATAGCGGGGACAGCGAGAGCCACCCACAGTTCCCCTCCTCGTGGACGAGTCTATTCCATTTTCCCTCGGCCCAGAAAAAGGTTTTCTAAAAACTCTAGATGGGGGTTTGGGGTGGGCTGAGGCCCCAGGAGGAAAGGGCATGGGAGGGGAGACAGTAACCTCAGGCGATGCTGCGAGGCTTTTCTGAGTGAACACTTCCAAGCCTGCTGCTGTTCCAGGTACCAAGTCCTGCTGAGAGGTGTCCTGGGTCCTCTGGGACTGCAGGGGAGGCCCAGGGCCAGAGGAAAGGGAGAGAGGGAGGAAGGAAAGGAGAAACGAAGAAGGAGGAGAGAGAGAGAGGGAGAGGGGGAGAGAGAGAGGAAGGGAGGGAGGGAGGGAGGGAGGGAGGGAGAGAGAGAGAGAGAGAGAGAGAGAGAGAGAGAGAGAGAGAGAGAGAGAAGAGAAGAGAAGAGACACACATACACAAGTCCATAAAAAGCCCAGCTTTGTAAGCCCCTCGCCCTTAGGATCGTTGATTTGGTGAGGGAGGAGCCACTCTACGGGGTGGGGAGGGGGGACATCCCTTCTAAGCCACTTAAGGGAGGGAGGCCCCGGGCACCTGCCAGGCAGCACCGGCCTACCCCAGTGGGCTGCCTGCTACCATTCTGGTTCCAGGTGTGCCCTGGCACCACTGGCTTAGACTGCGGTTTGGTCTTGCAGTTGGGGTCACAGTTCCCTTTAAAAACCTATCTTTGAGCCGGGCGTGGTGGCGCACGCTTGTAATCCCCGCGCTTGGGAGGCAGAGACAGGAGGATCGCACAGGTTCGAAGCCAGCCGCGTGCGCTGGCTTAGGAGACCCTGTTTCCAAATTTTAAAAAAAATGTAAAAATAGGTCTGGGAGTGTAGCCCGGAGGTAGAAGGGCTTCCAGGAACCCCCGTACCACCAAAATAAATAAATAAATAAATAAATAAATAAATAAATAAATAAATATAAATAAAAACCTATCTTTGAAACTAAAACCTGAGTCTGCTAAATGACAGTAGTTCAAGTTTCTACTGCTCTCTCCAGGGCCTTAGCTGGGGCCCCCAAAGCTCTGAGGAAGCAAGTGGGAGTTCTGGATGATACACCCTTTAGGAACCACACAGAGCCCATATTTGGGCTGGGATTCTGGGCCATCAGACAATGGCCCCATGACCGTCCAGCGTGTCCCAGCTGATAACGTAGTTTCATCTTCACTATTTCAGTTGACCTTGCCAACGACCTTTCTGGGGAGTGGCAGTTTTGGTCCCCTTCAGATGTCTAGGCAATAAAGCTCAGAGAGGTGACTTCACCTACCCAAGGACCCAGCCAAGTCCTTGTCTGTGGCTCCTCCTCATCTCCAAATCTTCAAGGGCCCCTAAATATCAAGGGGCCTATAAATCAGTTCCAAGTGGTCTACCGCTCTACAGCGGGCTCCAGGGACATAATTCTTTCCAGCCGTGGAGACTACACTTTTGGGCTAAGGAGATTGTGGTGGAGCTGACTGACCTTCAAGACTCATCTCTAACAGTTCCAGCTATCCCCAGCAGGTGGGGCACACCCCCAAGCCAGCCTGCTCTTGACAGCTTGATGCTCCTGACTCAGCTCCTCAGTGCTCACCCTTCCTTTCCCAGGCGCAGTCTGACCCTGTGGGTAGGCACTACATCCCACCTCACCTCCAGCCAGGCCAGGGCCTAGCCCACCTTAGGACCAATTAGAGGCCACTGTGGCCAAGTCTTTCTCTAAGGCAGGAGGTGGGATGGAGGAGTGCTTGCTATTTACTGGGTCACTAAACCACCCCCAATTCCCACTCCAGGGTCTTGGTGTTGCCAGGGACTACAGAAGCCCACAGTAGATGCAGGGGTTTGCCCTCTTTCTAGAGCAGCAGCCTTAAAGGCCCCCAAAGCAGCCTTAATTCTGTGAATGGGCAGCCAGGGAATCTCGGTAGCTCTCTCTGAGCTGATGCCCCACTAGGCAAGGCCCTCTGATCTGTAGCAGGCTCGGGCCATGGCTAGTACAGATTCAATCAAATGCTCTGCAAATTGGATCATGGCAGCAGCGGTACAAACACAACTGACTCAGCACCCAGTCTTTACAAGGTCTGGTCTTACTCCAGAGCCGCTGTGATTTAATGGTGAATACAATGACCTGGGACATCAAAGAAGTGGCTCCGGCCCCTCTTCTCTCAGCTCTGATACCGAACAGACCTCCTTCCTGGGTCTCAGTGCCCGTATCTGTAAAGGAAGGACCTTGGACCAAGCGGGTTGCAAGACCCTCCCAACTTTGACCTGAAGTCAACCTTCTGCAGGAAAAAGTTCCAGGACTCTTAGAAAGAAGCTCTAAGTAGCTCACATTGCGCACCAAGGTGCTGCGCCGGCCCCTCCCTGCACCTCAGCTTATTTGAGCCTCACAGTATCCCTAGGACTATCTCTACCTAACAGAGCTTCAGAGAGGTTAAGTAACCAGCCCAGAGCCATCCCGCTAGCACACGGAATTCAATCACAGGCACCGTGACACTAGACCATAACTGGGTTTGAACAGTTGCTTTAGAGAGAAAATACCTACGTGTAAACTGGAGTAAATATTGCCAAGATTTAACAAGTGCTAAAAATAATAGCTGGGAATTATAAATACAGGAATTCGCCAATCCTATCTTTATCTCTTTCAATTGAGAAAACACCCCACACTTTCTATTCTGAGAAGGCAGAGCACCATGTGTCTTCTTCTTCTTCTTCCTTTTTTTTTTTTTTTTTTCCTTCAGTACTGGGCATTGAACCTCGGGTCTTGCACATGCCAGGCAATCACTCTACCACTGAGCTAGTCTTTTTTGTTATTTTGAGACAGCGTCTTACAAAGTTTCCCAGGCTGGCCTTGAACTGTGATCCTCCTGCCTCAGCCTCCCAAGCATCCGGCTTACAAACATGTCCCATCACACCCAGGGATGAGGGGTCCTTTTCCGAAGCCTCAGGAACAGGTCTACTTCGTGTCATGGAACCATTCCTCTTTAGTGGACTCTGAGGCTCCTTCCAGGAGGGACCACACCCCCAGTGTGTTTTCACAATAGGTACAAAAGAGTATGGTTGCTAGATAGTTCTCTCAAAGTTTAGTGTGCAACAGAATTACCAAGGACACTTGTTTAAAATGCAGGTTCTGAAGCCAGGCATGGTGGCGCATGCCTATAATCCCAGTACTTAGGAAGCTGAGACAGGAAGATCACAGGTTAGAGGACAGCGTCAGCAAGCAGGCTCTCATCAACCTAGCGAGACCCTGTTTCAAAAATAAAATTGGGCCAGGCGTGGTGGTGCACACTTGTAATCCCCGCGCTTGGGAGGCAGAGACAAGAGGATCGCGCAGGTTCGAAGCCAGCTACACTGGTTTAAGAGACCCCGTTTCCAAAAATAAAAAGAATAGGTCTGGGAGTATAGTCCAGAGATAAGAGGGCTTCCAGGAACCCCAGTGCCACTAAATAAATAAATAAATAAATAAATAAATAAATAAATAAATAAATAAAATTGGGCTGGGAGTGTAGTTCAAAGATAGAATGCCTCTGGGTTCAATCCCCAGTACCACAAAAATAAAATAAAATAAAATAAAATAAAATGATGGTTCCAGGCCTCTACTGCTGAATGTCTGATTCTGTGTGACCAAGGTGGGGCTCTGGAACCTGCATTTCTAACACACATTCTTTTCTATTATACTTTGGCTGGTGGAAGAGGTGCACACCATGCTACTAGGAGTCTTTGGAGTTTTTATGCTTCGCGGTGGTCTCTGCAACCCGAGCTTCCAAGATCAAGTGCCTTTGTCCCCCTCAGCCTAACCCGTCACCCCACCCTCATCCATTAAGTAGTAGCAGCCCCCTCACTGCCTCTTTTCTCAGGGTCCCCGTTGAGGACTCCAGGGTGGGACCTACCTCGCTGGCCTTCTCGGGAGTGCCCTTGGGGGAAGGGGAGGCGGGGGAGGAGGGCAGCCTGCGCTCCCGCTCCCAGTCTCGGTCCCGGTGGATCAGCTTGCTGTTGGGCTCCTTCAGGGTCCTCTTGAGCTCATTGATGCTGGCCTGGTGCTTCAGCAGGACATCCTCTGGCTTGTCCAAGAACTAGGGATGGGTGGAGAGGGCAGCAGTATTAGGGGAAAACGCTGCCAGGGGGAGATGCAGGGTTCAGAGATGACGACAGCAGTCGCCATCACCACCCTCCACCAGCCATGTGATTGCACCAGCGCCTCCCCCTCACAACAGTGAGGAGCCCGAGTGCCCAGAGCCAAACAGGGCAAGGACCATCAGCCCCAACGGGGGACTGACTGAAGCACGGGCACTTGTGATGACAAACAGGAGGTTGTCAGGCCCCCTTCTCTTCTCTCTGCCTGGCACCCTGGCCTCTGAACACCCAGCTCAAACCACGTCCCTCAGGCCTGGTGCTGTGAGCCCAGAAGACACACTGGCTCACACTGGGCCACTCTGGCTCACTGGCAGGCTTCCCGGGTCCCTCCTGGACCCTGCTTCCTACCTCTGGCTAACTGGTCTACTGTACCTCGTAGGATGTCCAGTCTTGGTCCCTCCAAGCCAAACCCATGCAGCTGCTCAGAGCCTGGGAAGGCCTAGTGAGCAGATATGTCAAAAGCCAGGGCCACCCAGAAACATGGGTGCTGCTCCCTCCCTTGGGAGCAGGAGCCAGGAAAGGACTGTGCAGCCTTCTCTGCTGTGAGCCACTGCCTTCCCCCGCCACCCAGGATCGTTCCAGTGCCTCTGGGTGCTCTTTTACCAAGAGCAGGTGGAGTGAGCTAAGGCCAGATAGACAGGATGCTGAGGGGTGTTCCAGTAGACCAGAGGACAGGAAGATGAGGGGCTCCCGACACTGGGCTCAAGAATGGAGCCAGGTATAGCCGGAGTCATGGGCAGTCCCCATTAGACCACCAAGTCCGAGCTCCTGCCAATGCGGTATGACAGAGAAATCTGCCCAGGTCCAGCGAGAAGCCACCACAGTGACCTTCTGAGCCGTTATCTGCCTGCTCCTGGGGCAGAGCAGTGGGCTGGCAGCCCAAGTTCCTTATCTGAAGTCTGTTTGAAGACCCACAGTAAGTGTATTAAGGGCAGGAAAGGGACAGTCTCAGCTTATTAGTCTTATCAGGTGGTTCTAAGAGAACAGTCTGGAAGATGAGCTCATTTCAGACAAAGCTAGAATCTTCTCCAAGGCTCATCTCTGGCATCCAAGGACCCACTAAGCTTCCTAAGGAAGCACACTGATCCCACTGAGCTTCCCTCCAGACACCTGCCTATACCTCCAGCCTCCCTCCTCCCTCCTCCCTCCTCCCTCCTCAGCTGAGCTGCCCACAGGGCAGTGTCTACTTAAGAAGTCAGACCTGATAGAGTTTGCACAGCGGGTGACCTTGGGCTGCAAGTCTGTGGGTCCCAACCTAAGATGATTCCAAACTGGCCTGCTGGCTCTGGGCATGTCTGTTCCCAGAGGCTACAGGGAAGTGGGAACCTTGGGCCCTTGAGAGTCAAGGGCCTTGGGTGAAGCTAGTCTGAACGCCTTGTTGGGCAGATGGGAGACTCGGGCCTGAGGGAACTTTCCTAAGACCCCTCACAGTGGCAGAACTGAGTTAGAACCCAGACCTCAGACTCTGAGGCGAGGCCACCTGAGCTACGCCAGCCGCTGGCCCTTTCCCCTGGTGGCCCGCCCCTGCACTTAAGGTTCTAATGAAGACTTGGAGACAGAAGAAACGCAACAAACAAAAAAAGGAAGAGAAAAGGAAAGGAGGGATGTGATGGAGCTGGTGCAGTAGTATCCTGCTGGAACGGAGGAGAAAGCCTGAGCAGACGCAGAAGTGCTCCACGGACTCCTCCCTCCCAGCTCCCCCCAACATCTGGTTGCCAAGAGATACAAAAAGCAGCTTTGGTAGACAACACAGATGAGATGGAGGCGTGACCAAACAGTGCTGTGGGGATGATGAGTCTAAGGAGGGAGTGGAGAAGGGCCGATGGGTGCAGGGGGCTGCTGGCAGGTGACACGCACACCTGATCCCAGGTGGTGCGGAGAGACAGGCGATGGAGCCGGAGAGGCTGGCAGGGCGGAGGAGTGAGGCAGGGATGGCGGCTGGGGCGGAGTGTGGGCTTCATGGGGGCAGAGAGCGAGGGTGATGGGGAGGCGATGACAGAGGACGGTGGGACTGACGGGAGGAAGCCGAAGCGAGATGGAGCGGGAAGAGGCGCCAGGGTAGACTGGGGTGGTGACAAACGAGCCAGAGATCTGAATGGCTGGCGAGGAGGGACGGGTTCCATGCAGTACCTCCTGCTTGTGCCTCGGCGTGGTTTCCTGCTCCGGCTAGCGGGACGTGGCAGGAGGGAAAGGAACCAGCAGTCAGTAGAGAAACAGCTTGGAGAAACTGCGACCGGCCTGGTCCAGCGGGAGGCCCAGGGCACTCACACCGGCCAGGGAAGCGGCTGGCCACAGTAGGGCGGCGAGGCAGCTTCTGGTGGGAAGCAGGGTGCTGCTGGCCCAGAAGGCAAGGAAGGGCCAAAGGACTGGCTGAGCCGCGGCCAGCAGGCGGGGCTGGTGTGTCTGGGGCCTCGTGATTCTTGCTGTAGTGGGTGTGCGTTCGGGGCCTGTGCTCACACAGCAGAGCTGCATGATGGGAAAAGGCTGCTCAGCAACTCCACCGAGAGGAGGCCGTGCCTGGCCTGTGTGCCTGTTTATGTGAATGTGCTGCCTGGGCATCCGTGTGCAAACCTAAGGGTGAGGGGCGTACATGTCTGAGAGCGAATGTACACGAGGCTGAGCTCGTGCACTCCCACACAGGTGTGTACGCATGTGGGCGTGTGTGCACGAACTGAGTGTGGGTGGGGCAGTAGGAAGGAGACACACCTGTGCGAACCCCATGAGGCTGGTGGTGGTGACACCTGACCTTGCTCAGGGGAGGCAAGGGGCAATGCAGGGACAGAGGAGAGTTAAAAGAGCAGATGAGGAGTGCGTGGAGGAGATCTGAGTGCCCCAGGGCAGAGCACGCCCCCAGGGAAGCTGTGCAAAGGGAGGGGAGAGCACAGGGCAGACGGCATGGGCACCTGCCCCCCAGGCTGCCAGTCCAGGCAAGGCCCTTTCCACACTGTACCCACAGCAAGGGTGCCCTGGCTGGGGACACATCTAGACCTTGGATCAGTTTCCTGGTCCCCAGGACAGAGGGCGCAGAAAAGCCAGGCTCCTACCTTCAGCTCCTTGATCTTGGTGGGGGTCCTGACCTCTCCTTCCTCGGCCTCTGAGCGCCGTCCCCCCGACTCTGCATCTTCCTCATGTTTGTCACCGTCAGGCCCTGCATCGTGGTTCTCACTGACTGAGGCTGGGCGGGAGAACTCCGCTAAAGTGGGCAGAGATGGCCGGGCAACCAGGTAAGACGTCTCCTCATGCGTGGACAGGAAGCCAGCCACCTGCTGCTCAACCCGCCTTCGGGGCAACTTCCACACCTCCACCCCATCGCCACCAGGTCACACAGCGGGCGAGTCACAGAGCTGCCCTGTCCAAGGCCCCTCCCACTTTCCTACAGCACTGGAGCCTGACTTCAGCCTGACTTCAAATCTCAAATCCACCTCTTCTTGGTTGTGTGACCCGGAGGGAGTTACACAATCTCTCTGGGTTTGGATTTCCATCCTCCTACTTCAGAGAGCTGGGGTCAGAAACAAACAGTCTAATGTGTGCGGGCATTTAGGAGAGCGGCTACCCCAGAGCGGGCCTCCCGCTGATGCTGGCCCATTGTGGCCGTCTTTCTCACGGTCATTGTCGCAGATCATTAGGCTCAGGCTTGCGTTGCCAGGCTCAAAGTTTATCATTAGGTGGCAATACACAGACATTGTGAGACTAGCTTTTACTGGTGAAAGCGAAAGTCCTAAAGATCACAAATGATTCGCCTTCTTCGTAAATTAGTGAGAATTCAAGGGAAGCCACGTAGTAGTATCTCTCTCACTCACTGGCATTCTAAGACACTTCTCTGAGTAGGAATGGGATGGGATCATAGGTTTCCTACCAGGCACTGGGTAGGACCTTATTATACCCATGGATTGAGTCTTGGTGAAAAAGATCTGGAAAACACTGAATTAAAATAGCCAGAGCTATTAAAATAGCTGAGATGACTATCTTTGGAGTTGGCCTAGATTAAAAGGACAGAGTAACTATCCTTCTTATTCATATATATACGCTTTGCAAAGTGCTGTTTTTTGCACACTACTTCATTTGGTTTGCACAATACTCTGCATTGATGACTAGCATGGGATTACTATCTCCATTTTACAAAGGACAAATGAAACCCTCAGGTGGGGGGAAGGTACCAATCGTGGCCTTTCAGTGGGTCAGGACAAGAACCTAGACTTCCTGGCTTTTTGTCCAGACTTCTGTTCTTCTCTGATGAGAGTCACCAGCTCTGGGATAACTTCTGCTGCTCCCCCACCAAATCTAGGCTTCCTTTAACCCCTGGCATATCAATGGAAACTGTGGGGGATGACACGGATCCTCCTTTCTTTTGCATAAATCACAGCACACCACTCTCCTGGCAGGATGCCAGTCTATGCACTGCTGAGCTTCTTGGGCAGGGGGCCCAGAAAACCATCTGGCGGAACCTGAAATGCCACAAGGTCATGACTCAGAGAATTCATGGGAAGTCCCAAGAGCAGCAGTGTCACAAAGCTGCCCAGGCCCCGTGGTGCTGTTGGGCTGCCATGCCTGGTGCCAGTGAACCTGTGAATGACAATCACAGCTCTTCCTGCAGAGCCTGACGTGTCCACGCCCCTACTCCCTTCTGAAGTCCATTCTTCACCTGCCTCCAATTTGGGCCATACCTCCATCAAGGCTGCGAGACATGGTGTACCGTTTGCTGGAAGAACGCTCAAAGAAGGGCGCGGGCCGGTCAATAAGGGCGCTGGCCTGGCGGGTCTGTGCCTGGGTCCTCCCACTATACCGGAACTTGGAGCCCATTACCAGGAAGCCCTTCGGTGGGGGCTCAGGGGACACCAGCCTGCAATGGAGGGACAGAGGTGAGGAAAGAGGGTGAGTCCTGCATCACCAGGCTAAAGGTTGGACCACAGCAGGCCTTTTACTCCACTGCCTCACAACTATGACACCTCACAGTAGCTTAGGAAAGGGAAGACTTGGTGGAAGGGGATGCTTTCCTGTAGTCCCCACTAACGCCTCCTCCTGCTCCCCCCACATGGCCCCTGGTTGCCTTGGGCCAGGGTCAGCTCACCGGAAGAACGTGTGATGCTCGATGCAGACCTTCCACAGTCTCTTGGCTGACCGGTGGTTTGGGAGCTTAAAGCCAATTGTGCTCTCGAACTGCTCATACTGGAAAACCAAGAAGGGCAGGTGAGCGGCAGAGCCTGGGCCACTCTCACCACCAGTCCAGCCTTTCTGAACCTCTTCTCAGGCATGTGTGACTTTTGGCCTGTTCATCTGTCTTATCAAAATGTGGATTGAGTCCTTCCTTTAGGACAAGTCCAGTGCTAAACATCACAGACTAAGACAGACTAACATGGAGACTAAGACAGAAGATGTTAGGGGTGTAAGTCTCAGATGATGAAAAGTAAACAAGGAAGAGGACCAGAGGGAGGAAGGGAAAAGGGAAGAGCAAGGGAAGGACTGGGGAATGAAACTGACAAACCGTATGTGCAGATGCAAATATGTGACAGTAACTCCCGCTATCGTGTATGATCATAACGCACCAATTGAAAAAAGAAAAAGATGAAAATGAGGTATTTGCAGTTACTGATAAAGGGCTATGAGGGGAATGAGGGGAGAGGTGCTCTGTGAGGGCACAGCTGGGCAGGCTGCAGGCAGACTGTCCTCCAGCCAGCTTTGAGCTGAGGTCTGAAAGATAGGGCTGGGCTACAGCTTAGATCTTATACCTCCTAAAGGTCCATGTGTTAAAGGTTTAGTCCCCAGCATGGCGCTCTTAGAAAGTAGCAGAAAATTTTAAGAAATGAGGCCTCATGGGAGGTTGTAGGTTACTGGGGCATGCCCTTGAAGGAGATTGCGGACAGTGATGTCTTCCTGTTTTTCTTCATATCTGGGTCACAAGGTTAACAATTTGCTCCCTCAGCGGCCCCTGCCATGACACGCTGCTGCCTTGACACGGGCCCGAAGCAGTACAGCTAATCAGACATGGGTAGTGGTTAGATACAGAATGTCCCTGGAAGAACTCAGGTGTTATGTTCAGAGTTGATATAACTGTGTCATGGAGGCTGTGATCTCATCAGTGGATAAATCCGCTGTAATGGCAACCTAGACAGGTGGGTGTGGCTGGGATAGGTCCCGGTGTGAGGCCCTGGGGACTGTGCATGTGTCTTTGAATTCCCTTGCTGACTCTCTTGCTCCTGGCCTCCATGATGAAAGAGCAAAGGACTTGCTCTCTTCCCTTCTCTGCCTCCTGCTGCCATGGCTCTGAGCGCCACATGGACTACATCTCTAAAATCTCCAGATCTGTGAGCAAATACATCTTTCTTCCCCTAAGTTATGTGGTCAGTTGCTACTGGATTACAGCAGTAAGAATGCTGACTGAAATACACGGACCCAAACTTCCAAACCCATGAGCCAAAACAAACCTTTCCTTTTCATTGGTTGATTAGCTCACGTATTTTGTTACCATAACAGAAAGCAAACACAGGAAGGAAGCAGCCATGTGAGAAGAGGGAGAAGAGACCTGCAGGTAGAGGGAACATCACATGCAAAGGGTAGGAAGAGACTTGACTTTACAAGGGCTGAAAAGGCCAGAGGGGCTAAGGCTTCATTCATGGGTGTGGGGTGCAGTGGCAAGAAAGAGGTGGGAGAGGAAACCAGCCATGGGAGTTGTACCTTCCATTGCCTTAGAACTAAAGAGAGTTCCTGAAAGGTTCAGGCAAGGAGTGTGCGGCTGGCAGGATCCAATTCAAGGGATTTTTTTTTTTTTTTTTTTTTTTTTTTTTTGCAGTACTGAGGATGGAACCCAGGGGCATTCTACCTCCAAGCTACATTCCCAGCCCTATTTTTTATTCTTTATTTCGAAACAGGGTCTCACTGAGTTGCAAAGGGCCTCACTAAGTAGCTGAGGCTGGCTTTGAACCTGTGCGATCCTCCTGTCTCAGCCTCCCAAATGCTGGGATTACAAGCGTGCACCACCACGCCCGGCTTTCAAGGGATTTTTTTTTTTTTTTTTTTTTTTTTTTTTGGTGGTACTGGGGGTGGAACCCAGAGGCTTTCTACCTCTGGACTATACTCTCAGACCTATTTTGTATTTTATTTGGAAACAGGGTCTCACTAAGTTGCTGAGAGCCTCACTAAGTAGCTGAGGCCGGCTTCGAACCTGTGCAATCCTCCTGTCTCAGCCTCCCAAGTGCGGGGATTACAAGTGTGCACCACCACGCCTGGCTCTACGGATTTTTAAGATCTTGTTAGCAGCCATGAGGAAAATGGCCTGGAACACCAATACAGACAAGGAGACCAGTGAGAAGGACCATGCAGAGTCCTAGGTGAGAGACAGCATCCATTGGCAGCTGATGCAGTTGAGAAGGAGGAGTGGCGGGTGGGTCACAGTTACTCTGGCCAAAGAAACAAATGTCTTCTGATGGGTGAAGGAAAGGGGTGTGGACACGTGTGTGTGTGTGTGTGTGTGTGTGTGTGTGTGTGAGACACTTGTGTGTACCTCCATATGTGTACCTGATGAGGTACTGCATGTGGGCAAACATTTGTACATAAACACATACGCATCTGTGTGTATAACACAAACACATGTGGTTGTCTTACTTATGCTCTTGTGTGTGTTTTCTGGCCCACACCCAAGGTATGAGGTCTAGGTAGGAAGCCACAGAAGAGGACCTCTCTGTCTTCCATGAACCCCAGCACCCTATCTATGTATCCTGGATGGGAAAAACCAGGCCAGCTGCTCAGGTACGCTGCACTCGGTCAGTCCCAGTGAGGAGCACGGGCTCCTTGGGCAGGCTCACCTCCCCTGGCCGGATCTTGATATAGAAGTTACTCCTCTTGTAGGAGATCTTGAGAATCTTGGGCCAGGCAAAGCGGTTGATTCTCAACCGGTCCCGGTAGATGAGCAGGCCATTGGCACAGACGCCTAACATGATATCGATGCCTTCAGAGTCCTGCATGAGAATGGGAGGCCTGGTCCACACCTGGGCCAGCTTGCCGCTCGCTCCCAACCCTCCCAGAGCTCTGCTTGTGATGAATTCCCAGGAGCAGGGCAACAGCCACTATCCAGAGTCCCCGCAACCACCCTCCACATAGTCTCCCAGCCAGTCACTCATTCGTCTAGCCAGGGGCTGGCCATTCACCTGTCCTGTCATCCCCTCTAGCCATCAATCATTCATTCAGCATTCACATACATACTGAATGCCAGCCAGGTGCAATGTAAGAGGGATACGAACATAAACCACCTCTTTCACTCATATGCTCCCAACTGAGTAGTGACACAAACAGGGTTATAAGAAAATGTAGTACAATGAGAAAATTATAAAGTTTAGGGGAAGTAAAAGGTCATGAACTTTGAGGAAGGAGAGATAAAAGATTCCAAACTAGAGATGACATGGGGTCTGGGGCATTGAGCCCTCTGGAGGGGTGACAGTTCCCAGGAGACACCAGTGATGTGAGGGACACTGGGGCCCAAGGGTACCTTGGCATGGTGCAGGTCGACTCCATACATGGAAAGCTTCTTGGCATTCTCAAGGAAATGGATCTCTGCTTCTCCTGGAGTCATGCCCCTGCGGGAAAAAGTCATCACGGGCTGCGGAAAGGCCCGGGCCAGGTCCTACTGGCCGAAGGTGGCCGCCGCAGGAACCCAGGCTTCTAGGATCACGGGGAAGGGGGCTGAGTCTCATCTGAGTCTTTCCCCTCTGCTCAGGGCAGGGTGGTGAGCCCCAGCCCCACTTCAGTCCAGCCAAACCCATCTTCTATACAACTCAGGTCCAGTCTTGGTTCCTTCAGAAAGCAGACATAGCCCGGGTCAGAAGTTGGGATTTTTGCCTTATTTGCCACTGAGTTAACCATGAGCTACAATCTTGCACCTCTATGACTTTGCTGAAGACATCATTCATTATAATCACCAAGGGCTCCTAAATTATTACCTACATAAGATAGCTCTCAGAGTTTTCTATCACAAGTCACTTTATCTCCTCCCAAGGAACAAGTACACATTCTCCTTTCTGAAAAGAAGAGTTACATAATTAATCGAGATTCTTCTTTGCTTGGCTGTCAGGAGACTCAGATTACATTTTATACTTAGTTATGGCAACATTTATCAAATGCATGTGCTGGTTACTGACCCAAGCACTTTATATGTATTAACTCACTGCATCTGCATGCAGTCTATACGGCAGGTGCCACTGTTGTTTCCATCTTACAGACAAGGAAGCTGCCCAGAGAGACTGAATAACTTGCTCAAGGACACATTGCGAGTAGGCAACAGAGTCATTAACTCCAGCTCCAGAGTGTGTGCTCCTAACCACGCCATGGCATCTGTCTCTTTGTCCTCCAACTCTCCGGTTCCTCTGCCCTGTCGACCTCTGAGCCGCTGGATGTGAGATGTCAATGTTAAGTCCCAACAACCGTGGTGACAGCCATAGATTTCTCCGGCCTACATGGATCTGAATGTCCTTCTCTGAACTATTACGGCTCTTGCAAATCCCCAAGGCACCTTGCTGTCTAGGACAGGGATGGATGACAGAGAGATGGCAGGCTGGCCCCCTATTCCTGTGCTCGAGTGGCCACAGCTAAGGAGTCATATTCCACTCAACACAACACCAGCCGTCAGTACTAACCAAGGGGGCTGGTGTGTGGTCCCTGGGAAGTAGCATTTGCTCTCCGTGGTCTAACATTCATCACAGCCCAGCAGGCTCTTCCCGTACTTCATCCTCTCCACATCTGGCCCTCGCCCTCCTCTGCAGATGTAACCCTCCTGTTCTTTCCACCCTCCACAGTGGTGAGATAAGATCACCATGGCCCTTCCCACAGGCCCTTCCACATTGGGTTTCCATAACAACCTTGAACTTGGAACCCAAGCACTTCTAGACTAATAGGACCTGGATTCATTTAGAACCAGGAGTCGCCCAGGGTGTGGTATCCCCTGCAAAGTAGGCATTTGGAAATGACATGGGGGCATTTAGGTTGTTACAATAACTGAGGGGTCTTAATAACCCAGAGGCACTTAATGCCTGGAACCCGAGGGAGCCTTAACATCCTGCACAATGAAATCTCCTACCCGAACACTGATAGCTAAGAAACACTGACTGACAAAGCCCATGCATTTACAGGTGGAAAATGGGACTTACGGAGGTTAAATAACCAGCCTGCAATCATGTTTCTGGTTAATTATCTCCAAACTCCCAGAGCAAGGTGGTTTCTATGCACAAACTACTCAAACCCCCAGTTCAGAGAGCAGCCCTAATGGCCAACATGCAGTGTGTCTCTCACACGGGCACGTGGCCCTCCCAACACGCCTACAGGGTAGGTTTACTCGCTCCACACTGAACAGACGGGCATGCCGCGGCACAGGAGGGCAGAATGATGCCAAGATCCCTTGGTTAGAAAGCTGGAGCCAGATGGCGGACCCAAGCAGGCTGGCTTCCGAGTCTACACTTTTGAACTTTATGCCAAGATCTAGACATCAGGACATTTACCCAGAGGCACACAGTAGTTAACATGTCCTCAATAATAATCCTAAAAGTTATTACTATCTTCAGGTGACAGTTAAACTGATTCTCAGAGGCTAAAGCCAGGGAATTATCACACCCATAGAGGAGCCTAAGAAGCTGAGGCCCCAAGACATCACTCAAGGTCACATAGCTAGTCATCGTCATTCTAGCGGGATAGCGATGATCTGCTCCTCAGGCCAGGCCAGAGCCAATGGGCACAGGTACAGTAGAGCATCCAGGGGCCTGGGACCCTCGGGCCTGCAGCCAGCGGGTCCTCTCACCTGTATGTCTTGTGCAGCTCCATGATCCTCTCCTCCAGCTCCCGGGTCTGGTTAGGGGCGAAGCGCAGCTCACTGACATAGTTGCTCACGTGCTCCTCGGCATCATAGTCACCCAGCTCTGCCTGCACGGCGTAGGAGCCCAGCAAAGCGTGCGTGACAAAGGAGCAGGGCAGCCGGCCCGTGATGATGTCCGCCCGCAGCTGGAGGCACAGGTAGTACCTGGAGGAGAGAGGGCGTGAAGGGGGCCTGCACCTTCAGTCCCCAGCAGACAGACTCGGCTCAGTGGAGAAGGATGCCCCTAGACACTGGCGCAAAATGGCTTGGTAACTGAGTATGTCCTATGACTTTCAAACCACCTTCAGCATTTTAGCTCATTTCTAAATTTGAGGGATCATTTTTCTCTAATTTTTTTTCCCCTGTGGTGCTGAGGGTTGAACCCAGGGGCATTCTGCCTCTGAGCTACACCCCAGCCCTATTTATTTTATATTTGGAAACAGGGTTTCACTAAATTACAGAATGCCTAAGTTACTGAGGCTAGCTGGAAATCTGTGATCCTCCTGTTTCAGCCTCCCAAGTACTAGGATTACAGGTGTGTGCCACCACGTCCAACTCATTTTTCTACAATGAAGGCATTTGTAATTTTGATTATTTTTGGTGGTACTGGGGTTCCTGGAAGCCTTTCTCCCTCCAGGCTACACTCCCAGACCTTTTTTTATTTGTTTGGAAACAGGGTCTCTTAAGCCAGTGAGGCTGACTACGAACCTGCGTGATCCTCCTGTCTCCGCCTCCCAAGCGCGGGGATTACAAGCGTGCGCCACCACACCCGGCGTATTTTTGATTAATTTTTAAGCTCAACAGGACTACTTTGTTGATTTGGCCTTTAAAAAATGTCACATGGTTGGGTGCAGTGGTGCACGCCTATAATTTTAGCAACTCAGAGACTGAAGCAGGAGGATTACAAGTTTGAGGTCAACCTGGGCAATTTAGTAAGAACCTGTCTCAAACAAAAAAATAGCTGAGATTGGAAGTGGTGGCCCACACTTGTAATCCCAGCATTCGGGAGGCTGAGACAGGAGGATCGCAGGTTCGCAGCCAGCCTCAGCTACTTAGTGAGGCCCTCTGCAACTTAGTGAGACCCTGTTTCAAAGTAAATTATAAAAAATAGAGGCTGGGTGTGGTGGTGCACACTTGTAACCCCAGCATTCAGGAGGTGTAGACTGGGGGATCACGTTCACAGATATCCGCAGCTATTTAGGGAAGCACTTTGCAACTCAGTGAGACTCTGTTTCAAAAATTTTTTTTTAAAAAGGACTAAAAAATAGGGCTGGGGATATAGCTCAGAGGTGCAATGCCCCTGGGTTCCATCTCCATTACTGGAAAAAAAAAAAAGAATAAAAATAGGGCTGGGGGTGTAACTCAGAGGTAGAGTGCCCTGAGTTCAACCCCTAGTACTGCAAAAAAGAAAAAAATAAAAAGAGAGAAAGAAAAGAAAAAATAGCTGAGCATGGTGGTGCACACCTGTAATCCCAGTACTGAGGAGGCTGAAACAGGACAGTTTCGGGTTCAAAGCCAGTCTCAACAAATTAGTGAGGCTCTCAGCAACTTAACAAAACCTCATCTCCAAATAAAAAATAAAATAGGGATGAGGCTATAGCTTGGAGGTATAGCTTGGGTTCAATTCCCAGCACCAAAGAAATAAAAAAATAATAATATAAAAAGGGCTGGGGATATAACTCAATGGTAGAGAAACCTTGGGTTCAATCCTCTCTCTCTCTCTCTCTTTCTCTCTCTCTCTCTCTACACACACACACACACACACACACACACACACACACACACACACACTACTATGTAGTATTTTTTGTGTTTGTGGTACTGGGGATTGAACCCAGGGGCATTCTACCCTCGAGCTACACCCCATCCCTATTTTTTATTCTTTATTTTGAAACAGGGTTTCGCTAAGTTGCAGACAGCTAAGTAGCTGAAGCTGGCCACGAACCTGCAATCCTCCTGCCTCAGCCCCCCAAGTACTGAGATTATAAGGCATGTGCCACCACGCCCGACTACCAGGTAGTTTTAATCATACAATTAATACATTCTTATATGGAAAAATGTAAACTTTAGAAGTGACTCCTGAATCTTCTCTTCATGACCTTTTTAGCTCCCAATGCCCTCCCAAGGTCACCTCGTTACTCATGTGGTCCTCTAGACATTTCTCCTCCGTGGACACAGAAATGGGTATGGTTTGGATCGATGGGCGTTTTGAAGGAGTAATGGTATCGATGGTGTATCTGACTCTGTATCTTGCTCACCAGGCCCAAAGCTGTCTTGAGCTGCCCCCTGTGAACATGTGACTCGTTCATTTCAAGCTCTGCACCGAGCTCCCCAGCCCAGATGGGCCAACTTGCCGGTGCTTTCCCAAACTTTTTATTTTGCCCCCTGCTCTGAGTGAATTGTCTAAAATACAAATTGGTTTAAAGAAACATTTCCAACCACCAGGCCATAATTTTTTTATAACTTGTATGCACACTTGGATGGCTTTACAATATTTAGAACCATTTAGCCGAGCATGGTGGCGCACGCTTGTAATCCCCGCGCTTGGGAGGCACAGACAGGAGGATCGCACAGGTTCGTAGTCAGCCTCGCTGGCTTAAGAGACCCTGTTTTAAAATAAATAAAAAATATAAAATAGGTCTGGGAGGGTAGCCCGGAGGTAGAAGGGCTTCCAGGAACCCCACTACCACCAAAAAAAAAAAAAAAAAAAAAAAAAAAAACCCATTTAAAAACATTTTATCATTGCTTTTCAGTTATTGTATATATATATTTTAAAAAGTTCCAGTTCGTTTTCAGCCACATTTGCTCTGTATTTTACCTTATTTTTCAATTGTGTATTTATTTAAGTGGCTTCTGCTTAGTACAATTTTTAGTGCTCTGTGATATTTCACAGTCAGAACTGCAGCCTTGGCAAAAAGTCCCCGCAGCCTCAGCATGTGCCGGGCCAAGGCGGAGGCTCGGGACCAGCAGCACCTCCAGCATCAAGGCGTCAAGTACTGGCGGGCCTGGGGCATTTTGTTCAAAAGTCTAAAAATTCAGAAACCATGCCAAACGCTCAGACCAATCTTTCATCAAAATCAATTTGTCATTTTGACCAGTGTATTTTGGGCCTAACTATTTTTGACTTGATCAGCTGCTCCTGCCACCCGCCTTCCTGGGGCCATCTGTGCTGGGCAGGGCTGACTTCCCTCCTGGTGTCCCTGGAAGCTGAGGCCTGGAGTCTGGCACCAAGAGCAGAGGCACAGGTGGGCAAGCCCGAGGGGTGAGGGCTGATCTAAAGCTCCAGAGTTCAGAGCCCGCTGCTGCCACCTAGGCCCCAAGCTGAACCCAGGGCCTGCCGTGGAACTAAGGAGGCCAAGGCCTGCATCTGACTTCTTCCAGCAACATCTGGTTTTATCTCCCAAGGTCAGAGTCAGCATCCAGACTTTCTATTGCTTGACAAACAGGCAGAAAGCAGGCATTAAGAAGCAACCCAGCCCGGAGTGGTGGTGCACACCTGAGACAGGAGGATCGCACATTCATGGCCGGCCTCAGCAACTCAGTGAGGAGGTCCTCTGCAACTTAGTGAGATCGGTTTAAAAAAAAAAAAAAAGTGGCTGAGGGTATAGCTCAGAGGTAGAACAACCCTGAGTTCTATCTCCAGCACCATAAAAATAAAAAAGAAGGGGCATCATGAGAGAAAAGGAGGCTTGGCGGACTTTCCTCTCTCGCAGAAAAATTGTAAGCCTCATGGTATTGTTGAGGCAGAGGGTCCACCTTGTTGAGAGCCCACCCGCCACAGGGGTGACACAGCCCCATGAGACCCCAAAGTGAGGCCATCTCTTTGGATAGGGCTTAGATAAAAAGCGGGGCCTCTCCCTGCTCTGGTTTCCTGAGGCAGGAGAAGCCCACGGAAGCCCCCAACCTGAAGGATGCTTCACACTCCCTTCTTTGTGTGTGTGGTACTGGGGATAGAACTCAGGGGCATTCTACCCTGAGCTGCACCCCCAGCCCTATTTTATTCTTTTATTTGGAAACAGGGTCTCACTAAGTTGCTGAGGGTGGCCTTGAACACAGGATCCGCCTGTCTCGTCCTCTCAATTACTGGGATTACAAGTGTGTGCCACCACACCCAGCTCTTGCACTCCCTTCTAATCTTCAAGCTACCTCTGCACTGACCCTGAGGCACAACAAGAAAGCACACATGATCCAGGTCTCCCTAGCAGCCCGCTGGCCTCCGTGGTAGTCACACACCTGAGAATCCCATGCCTGACCTGTACACAGAGCGACACGCAGGCTCCAGCTCTCATGTGCAAAGCACGCACTCTACTCCCACCTTCTCCCCGTACTGCAAACCCGTGTCCACCAGCACCTCGGTCCTCATGTGTGTTGGGTTTGTTCCACCCAGAGATGACCCACACCATGTTTTTTAAAAGTTGGCATTAAGCCGGCCGTGATGGCGCACGCTTGTAATCCCAGTACTTGGGAGGCTGAGACAGGAGGATCGCAGGTTTGTGACCAGCCTCAGCAACTTTGTGAAGCCCTCTGCAACTCAGTGAGGCCCTGTTTTAAAAAAAATTAAAAATAGGGTAAGGGTTATAGCTCAGAGGTAGAATGCTCCTGGGTTCAAACCCCAGCAACACACACACACACACACACACACACACACACACACACACATTTACATTGGTTTCCAACATTTAAAACCTGTAGTTTTCACTCTCAAATCTCTAGCTTTGGTTCAAAAAATTGGGCCCAATTCCCATAGAATAGTTCAATAGCTGAATAGCAACTATTTTTTTTATTTGTTTGTGGTCCTGCAATTGAACCCAGGGGCATTCTGCCTCTGAGCTACACATCTAGCCTTATTTTACTTTTTATTTTGAAACAGGGTCTCACTAATTTGTGGAGGGACTTACTAAGTTGCTGAGGCTAGCTACAAACCTGCGACCCTCCTGCCTCAGCCTTCCAAGCACTAGGATTAATAGCTGCTGAGCCAGCAGACCCAGCTTAGCAACTCTTTTCGATGGTGTCTGACCTCCTCAATTCACAGCAGGCCCCAAAGACCCGTGACATCTCCTCCTCTGAGATCAGGGGTAGCTGCCGCTGCCCCTGCACTTGCACCCCTACTAATTTTCTTCCTCCCTCTTTTTAAATTTTGAGATGCGTATCACTAAGTCGCAGAGGCTGGCTTCCCGCTTGTGATCTTCGCGCCTTAGTCTCCTGAGCAGCTGGGATGCGGTGTGTACCTGGGATGTGGGTGTGTACCTGGGATGCGGTGTGTACCTGGGATGCGGGTGTGCGCCTGGCATGCGGGTGTGCGCCTGGCATGCGGTGTGTGCCTGGCATGCGGGTGTGCACCTGGGATGCGGTGTGCACCTGGGATGCGGATGTGTACCTGGGATGCGGGTGTGTACCTGGGATGCAGGGTGTACCTGGGATGCGGTGTGTACCTGGGATGCGGGTGTGCACCTGGCATGCGGGTGTGCACCTGGGATGCGGGTGTGTACCTGGGATGAGGGTGTGCACCTGGGATGCGGTGTGTACCTGGGATGTGGGTGTGTACCAGGGATGAGGGTGTGTACCTGGGATGCGGTATGTACCTGGGATGTGGGTGTGTACCTGGGATGTGGTGTGTACCTGGGATGTGGGTGTGTACCTGGGATGAGGGTGTGCATCTGGGATGAGGGTGTGCATCTGGGATCCAGGTGTGCACCAGGGATGCGGTATGTACCTGGGATGCGGGTGTGCACCTGGGATGCGTGTTGCACCACCACACCTGGTTTGTGTCCTGTTTCTCACACTGCTTCCTTCACCAATGGCCTGGCCTCCGCGGGCGTCTCCATTTGCAAGCACCATCCTAGCCAGCCCCGTATCTCCCAGGCCAGGTACCACCCCTCCTTCCACAGAGCACACGCGGTCTCGCCCCACGCCCCTCACCTTGTGATGTCTTCTGTCAGCTGGGCCGGGTCAGGAGGGTAGAACTTGACTGTGAAGGCAAAATTCCAGGGGCTGCCTGAGAGGAGAGGACGGAGAGAGCTGGGTGAGGCTCCTCACTCTGGGGCTGAGACGCGCCCGCCTCTGGGCACTTGTTCAAAGCCTCCTCCCATCTCTAGTCTCAGGATGCTCTAATTTGGGAACCTGGAGCGTTATTCGCAATTGACGGAGAGAAAAGGTGAGGCCCAGGTTAAGGGACTTGTGACTAGCAGTTGGCGGGAAGGTAGAAAGAAAGAGAAGGAATGCTGTGCGCCGGGCACACACTGAACTGTTTTATGAGCACTGCTTCACTAGCCCTCTCCGTGACCTCCTGACTCACTTCTCTAATTAGCCCCTTTTCACAGATGAGGACACTGAGGCCCAGGTGTTGAGGAGGCCAGCTTGGCACACAGGGATGGGAATGTAATCTTTACAATCACCCAGAGGCAGAGAGAGAGAGAGAGAGAGAGAGAGAGAGATTAGAAGATGAAACCCAGGGACCTTCTACCTCCAAGTCAGAACCCCAGGCCTTTTTTTTATTTTGGGGTTTTTGTGTTTGTTTTTGTGGTATTGGAGATGAAACCCAATAGCCTACTACCACTTGGCTACATCCCTAGCCCTATTTTTTATTTTTTATTAGAAAACAGG
Organism: Muscardinus avellanarius; assembly: GCF_963383645.1. NCBI lineage: Eukaryota > Metazoa > Chordata > Mammalia > Rodentia > Gliridae > Muscardinus > Muscardinus avellanarius. Next base: position 42,987,921 of record NC_137805.1, read on the forward strand.
GTCTGAAGTCAGGCGTGATGGCACACACTTGTAATCCCAGCATTTGGGAGGCTGGGACTGAAATAAAGAATAAAAAATAGGGCAGGGGGTGTAGCTCAAGGGTCAAATGCCCCTGGTTTCCATCCCTAGACCCAGAAAATAAAATAATATAAAATAAAATAAAATAGGGTCTGAGCTGGGCGTGGTGGTGCACGCTTGTAATCCCAGCATTCGGGAGGCTGAGACCAAAGGATCACGGTTCGCAGACAGCCTCAGCTACTTAGTGAGGCCCTCCGCAACTTAGACCCTGTTTCAAAATAAAGAATAAAAAAGAGGACGGGAGTATAGATTGTAGGTAGAATGCCCCTGGGTTTCATCCCCAGACCTGAAAGAAAAAAAAAAGAAAGAAAAGAAAGAAAGTAAGAAAGAAAAAAAAAAAGACAGGGTCTCACTAAGTTGCTGAGAGCCTAAATTGATGAGGATTCTCCTATCTCAGCCTCCCAAGTACTGGGATTATAGGCGTGTGCCTCCACACATAGCTATTAAAAAAAAAAAAAAGCAGAGTCTGGGTTGCTGAGACTGGCCCCAAACCTGCGATCTTCCTCTCACACCTTCCCAAGTATTGGGATTATAGGCATGTGCCTCCACGCCTGGTAATTTTATTAATTAATTAATTTATTTATTTATATTTGAAACAGAGTGTAAGTTACTGAGAGCCTAAGTTGCTGAGACTGGCCCAAAACCCACGGTCCTCCTGTCTCAGCCTCGCAAATTCTGGGATTACAGGCTTGTGCCACCACACCTGGCTGAGTTTCCTTGTTATAGATGAAGATTCAAGAGTGTAAGCCACTCTCCTGGTGGGTGGCAATAACAGATGTCCACGCTCTGGACATCTAAGGCCACAATCCAAGCTCCTGACCACAAGGACTCCTTGGAAAAAGCAGCCTGTAGAGGACACAGTCCCCATCTCAGGAACTATAGAAGCAGTTAATAACATAACACCACCACCCAGCACGGGCCAGGAGTGCTGTGTGCAGGCACCGCTGTAGGGCGCCCGTACATCACTTCTTCTTGAGTTATTTAACTGTTCTGTGCCTCAGTTGTCTTACTTTTTTTTGTTTTTTTTTTTTTTGTACTGGGAATTGAACCCAGGAGTATCTACCTCTGAGCTATACTCTCAGCCCTTTTTAAAATGTATTTATTTATTTTGTTTTGAAACGGGGTCTTGCTAGGTTGCTGAGAATTTCATTCTGTTAGCAACCCTCCTATCTCAGCCTCTCGTGTACTGGGATTACAGATGTGCACCACCATGCCCGGCTTTCACCTTGCCTGTAAGTGGTAACAGAGCTAGGCTTCAAATCCAGGCACGTGGCCCGTATCTGTGCAGCTGCCTCGGGGCACCTCCTCTGTGCTGGGCTGTCATGCACTTGTCATTTCCCTGCCACACCCTCCTCAAGGACTAATTTATTTGCCAGGAGAGGCCGGGGCCAGAGGACCTGCCACAGGTACCCAGTTGATGGTACTGAGGCATGGGAGGAGATGTACCCAACTGTGAAACCCAGGACACGCAGCCACCTCCAGAAAGCTGAGAGATTGTCACAGACAACAGAAAGAAGATAAACAGTTGCTCCCCTGCAGCTCAAGGGACAAGACTAGGGTGAGTGGCTGGGAGCATGGGGGCGGGGCAGGCTGGGGCTGTCTTGGAGGAGGCTGGCCTACTCCCCAAGGGGATGGCTCGAGGCACCACAGGAGCGAGGTCTGTGCCTGGGCGGCGCTGGCAGGGGCTGTGGACATGCTCTGGGAGAGATGCAAGGCCTGCTGGTGTGACCCGGCACATCTTTTCCAAGCTTCTGGTCCTTACTGAACACCGCACACTTGGCTGCCTGTGTGTGTCCCGATTCCTTCAGGCATGAGGGCCAGGCCTCCCAGTGGGCTGGGGCTGCTAGTGGACAGCCTGGCGCCCCGGCCGAGGCCCGTCACCCCTGGAGGAGCACGTTCTGCCCGTGTGTCTGCCTCTTTGTCTCCAACTGACGGGAACCTACAGGAAGAATTCCTCAAGCCCCCTTCCTGGACCCAGCTGCCTGCTGTCATGGCAACAGGCTTGTCTCTAGCTTTCCAGCCAGGGGACCAGGGAGTCCAGGAGAGACCAACCACAGCCAGGGGAGGGGCGCCAGGTGGAGGCATCTCTGCATCCTGGCCCCAGGCCCTACAATCGCAGGATCCTTGCTGAGGCCACCAACCTCCTCCTTCTGCCATTTGAAAGTTGCCCCATGCCTCCCAACACGCCTTTTCTCTTTGGGCCAGAAAGGACAGGCTGTCAGCCTGCTCATCTGCCTTCACTCCAGGCCTGAATAAAGCCCAGGGAAGGACGGAAAGCCAGGCTTGAGACACTCAGCCAATCCCGGCTCTGTGACCTTGCAGAAGTAAGTGCCTCTCTCTGGGCCTCTAAGGGAAGGGGGTTGGCTACTGGATTCTGCACTGGCCCTGGCAGGAGGGTGGCCACTGTGTGCCCTTGTCCTGGGCGGCTCTGTAGGTGCCTCCTAGGGCTGAAGTCCCGAGTGCATTGCGATCCTCTGCCCGCTTGCTGTTGACTGTGCAGTCACTCCTCTTCTCTGGGCCTCAGACTCATCATTTATGAAACAGTGTGATCGCCCCAGCCTGCCTTCCACCGGAGCAAAGGCACCCGCAGATCCAGAAGCTCCTTTTAAAGTCAGAGGGAGCCAAGCACCCGGGCCACCCGCCCTCCCACCACATCCCCAACCACAGCAAACCACTCACTCCGGATCTGCTTCTTGATTTCCTTGGAGGGGTCCAGCCAGTTCTGAAAGAGAAGACAGAGCTGCGTAGAGGGGAGATGGAGGAGGGCGCCCGATGGGGCTGGGAGAGAGGGAGCTCCTCGAGCTGCCAGTGGGGAATGCCCTCCCTGGCTGAGCTGTCTGGGCCCCTTTCCTTGGGACTGGGGGAGGAAGGGAACGAGGCCTGGATTCCCCAGGGTTCCTCCAAGCAACTCACACAGCCATGCTGCGCCTCTCCCTTTTTTGGTGAAGAAAGGACAGTGGGTAGAGGTGGAGACAGAACTGACTGCAAAGGCTGATCCTTGGGGACATGCAAGCAGAAGATGCCTACTGAAGACCTGCTAGGACTGGACGCCCAAGGGGAGAGGCCCACTGCACAGGGCCCAGCCCAGTACCTTCTGACTGTCAGCATCGCAGAAGGTCAGGCCAAAGTAGTCCTTCTCCAGGAGGTTGAGGTGCTCGCAGACCAGGTCGAACAGCACCTGGCCCCGGCCGTGCTTCTGAAGGGAAAAGCAGAGGGGCCATGAGGCTGGCGAGCACCTTCGGGCAGGGTTGGGAGCTGCCCTGGACTCTACTAGGACAACTAGAAAGCCCCCAAGAGCTTTCCTGCAGCTGCACGGGACCTTGGCGCCACCACCGCCTGGCTGCTAAGTCCCGTGGGATCCTGGGGTGACAGTGCCCAGCTCCCCCAAGCCTCCTTCCAAGCCCTGCTGGGGCCTCTCTCCACCACGGACTTGAGAAGAATGGAAGTGGGGTTGTGGGAGTGACTGATTCTCCTTCCTATACAGCAGTCGAGAAGAATAAATAACCAAAGTCCTAAGCTTTGGTGGGAAAAAGAGAAGAGCCCCTTAAAAATGAGAGGCCTGGGCATGGGAAAAGAGGAGGGCCTGGGACGTGGGTCAGACTTGCACCAAGTCGCCACGATCAGGGCAGCCCGGCCTCTCCAGCTAGTGCGGGCACGAACTCAGCCTCCACTGGAAGGACCACAGCCAGAGCCCCTCGCCCCCCACTCCCATGCATCAGGGCTAGGACCACACTGACCACTGTCTGGCCCAAGGATTCAGCGTGATGAAGCCCGGGACCAGAGAGGTGCCCCAAACCCACAGGTGTGGGGGTGAACACCAGTCACGGGATCCAGGGCAGGGCATGTGAGGCAGTCACCACCACCCAGAGAGGCAGGGACTCCGGAGAGAGAATGAGGTCTCTGCAGGGTCTGGCTAGGTCCCCCAGGGACTGGGACTGGGCCTGGCAAGGTCATTCCTGAGCCTGGAAGAGTCCATCTGAGCGAGTGGGCCTGGGCTGAGCCGAATGCTCCCTGCGCTTCTGGGGCAGGCCGAAGCAGCACCTGGGGCCGCCGGCCAGGAGAGGAGGGGTAGGGGGCTCTCTACTCGGCCAGGAACAGGGAAGGTGTTCACCCTGAAATACTTCAGAAGAAATACACACAAAGGCAAAAGAGCACCAAAGCTGCAGAGAAGAGGGTTCAGAAGAAAGCCGCGCCCTTTAAAGGGAGGCGGCACCCATGGATCTCATGGTAAGATCGTCCTGTTCCCAACTATCCGGTGCTTATGGAGCTGAGCCCCTAAGGAAGAGGGGTGAGTGAGAGCTCAGAACAGGGGTAAGGCCGGGCCTGTACAGGATGGCAGGATGGGAGCCATGAAATGTGGGGCCAGAGGGCTGGAGAGAAGGCATGCCACTGCTGTGGGGCAGAGCCACGCCACGGGCCTTCTACACGGACAAGAGCATCCTTCCAACGGGCCGCCTCCCTACACCTGGGCAACACATTTACCACGGAACCCTCAGGTAACTAGTCTGTCCTAGGGACTAGGGCTAATTCCCCAAACAGGGGCATTCATGAGGAAGGAAGGGCCTCTCTCTCTACCCACTTACAAAAAAAAAGAAAAAGCCTGATGTGGTGGTGCGCATTTGTAATCCTAGTACTTGGGAGGCCAACATAGGAGGATCACAGGTTCAAGGCCAGACTCAGCAACTTAGTGAGACCCTATTTCAAAATAAAATAAAATAAAAGGCCAGGGGTGTAGCTCGGAGGCACAATATAGCTCAGAAGTAGAATACTCCTGGGTTCAATCCCCAGTACCACCATTAAAAAAAAAAATTCTATTTTAAATGTTGGTCTCTCAGGAGGAATGCAGGTTTGCGGCCAGCCTCAGCTACTTTCACCCTCTGCATCTTAGTGAGACCCTGTTTCATAATAAAGAATGAGAAGTAGGGTCAGGGTGCAGCTCAGAGGTAGACTGCCCCGGGTTCCATCCCAAGTACCAAGAAGAAAAAAAGAGTTGGTCTCTGCTGAGTGAGCCAGAAGAGCCCAGCTTCTAGGCCGACTGGGCCGCAGATCAGCCCTTAGCTGGTGTGATCCTGGCCAAGGTACAGCCACCCTGAGGAGCCCTTCCTGGTGCCAGCCTTGTGCCGTGTCTAATTTTGTTCACAATTGTAACAGCCCTTTCTGGGCACTGGCGACACCATCTGTACAAAGGAGGGCCGGGCCAGATCATCTCTCTGGACACCGCCACCGCTCCAGGCCGCCTCTGGCCGGGCCAGCTGAGCACACACTGGCGCAGAGGCCAGCCGGCCAGGGACGGGCAGGCCGGCCAGGACGCCGCGTTCCCTACCTCCACCTCACACTCGTACTCAGAGGCATCGAGCAGAGTGACCCGGCAGATGGCACTCTTGTACTTCTTGGCAATCTTCTGGGGCGACTTCTGGGCCTTGCTGGGCGTGGTGCGCTCTGACAGGCCGTCGGCCTCACAGTGGTCCTTCTCCTCCATGTCTAGATTCTGGGGACCCAACCAAAGGAAGAGTTTGGTCAGTCAGTGAGCTTGAAACCACAGCCTTCCGCACAACTGAGAAGCAACTAAGGGGTACCTGGGGCAGAAACAGACCCCAGGATAAGAGAGTCACTTCCCTCTGAAGTCCACAGGGGACCGGGGGCCATGGCTGATGTTTACAAAAAAGAGAGCTCAAGTTTCCATGTGCAAGGAGGGTCTGCGTCTTCCCCGCAGGCCGCTGCTGACATGGGCGCCATTTGCAGGCAGCAGCATTCCACAAAGCTGGGCTGGTGGCAGAGCTGCCCTGGCTTCCAGAAGAAAGCATGAGTTATGAGGGCATCCCTCTGGCCTCCTCCTTTCCACCTGTCACTCAGCCCAGCACGAGGCGGGAGCTGTGGGCAGAGGGAAGGGCCAGAGCCCTGTCCTGGCCCCTCGGGGACCCTGGCCCTCTCTGGGCCTACTGTGAACGAAGGGAGGTGTGACGTGGCGGCCTGGATGATTCTGAAGTCCCTCTAGCTTTGGCGTGATAAATTTAGCTCCAGGGTCACACTGGACCTGCCAAGCTAGAAGGAAAAGGCTCAAAGGTAGAAGATAAAGTAGAAAGAACCCACTTTTTGACATCAGATCCAAGTGTGACATCTGCCTGTCACTCTACGGCAGCGTGGCTTTGGGTAACTCACTTCACCCCGCTGAGCCGCAACTTCTCCAAGTGTAAACGAGGAAATGAGCTGCTACTCTCTGAGGTTTGGGAGAATTCAATACAAATCCACCACAGTGCCCCCAGCAGCGCTGAGCACGACACAGGTCACAAACAAATCTTAGTTTCCTTCTCTCTTCTGTGATGAGAAGATGCTGGGGCCCTAAGAATGGCCCCGAGGACCAAGGCAACGGGGCACTCACCGGTTCAGCGGGCCGAGCGTCCTGCAGCGGAGGCTGCTTCTCATTGGAGTTGGCCTCCGCGTGGCCGTGGCCCGTGGGGGTCACAGGGGTGGTCACAGCGGCGGCCTCAGGCTGCTGCGGGGCCTCCTCCTGAGCCTTCTTCACCTCAGAGTCAGGGCCCGTCTCTGTTGTCATGGTGACCAGCACGCCTGCATTGGCATGGAGGAGAACATGTGACGGGAGGGGACAGGAACCGCACGCAGAGAGACAGATGGAGACAAATGGACGGCGCGCGGAGCAGGGGGAGGGGAGACGTGACAGTGGGGTCAGTGGCAGCAGCTCGAGGTCGTAGGCCCGCTCCCACTCGGAGTCCACGGGCTGTCAGGGGTCCCAGTCTCCTGGGCCAAACCTGAAATCTGAGCCCTTTCTAGGGCTAATGAGGGTCTCTCCAGGGAGTCCCACTCTGCCAGGAGCACCTCGGGCAGTCAGTGGCCAGCCCGAGGGAGGAACCTGCCAAATGCTGGCAGCTGGTGCCACGGTCCCTGGCACACAGTAGCCCCTCAGTAAATGCTAGACGTGCTCATCTCAAGCAAGAGGGCCCTGGGATCCAGGCTGTGGGGACTGAATTTAGAAAAGCCTCTTCGGGCCCAAACTGCAAGCATTCCTATGCACACCCCCAGCCTCACAGAGACCGTGAGGATGGGTCCACAGGGATAACAGGCAGGTACCTGTAGGAGAGAAAAGGAAGGGAGGGAGGGAGGGAGGGAGGGAGGGAGGGAGGGAGGGAGGGAAAGCACTGTCCTGCCTGGATAAAAGACAGGAATGGGGCACAGGCCTCAGCTGGCCACACATGTGGTCGCCACGTCATCTCCCTGGGACTCATCTGCAAAGTGAGGGACTTGGGATAATGATCTGTGCACAGGCTATTCTTAACACCTTTCCCTTGCAGCACTAAATGAGGAGATTACAAAGATAATCAAGGACCCACCACCTAGAAATTCTGTTGGAATTAGCCAAATGAAGAGAGAAAGAGGGAAAAATACGACATGGCCCCATTTACACATATATGTATTAGCAGTACTGAGATGGAACCCAGGAGGAGTCTATCTCCGAGCTACACCCCCAGTCCTATTTTTTATTCTTTATTTTGAAACAGGGTCTCACTGAATTGCAAAGGGCCTCACTAAGTAGCTAAGGCTGTTCGCAAACTGAGATCCTCCTGTCTCAGCCTCCCAAATGCTGGGATTACAAGTGTGCACCACCACACCTGGCTTTATATATGTATTTTTAAAAATCCAGCTGGGCATAGTGGCACACACCTGTAATCCCACTACTTGGGAGGCTGAGACAGGAGGATTACAGGTTTGAGACCAGCCTTGGCAATTTAGTGAGACTTTCAGTAACCTAGAAAAATCCTATTTCAAAATAAAAATAATAATAATAAAAGGGCTGGGGGTGTAGCTCAGAGGTAGAATGCCCCTGGGTTCACTCCCCAGTATCACAAAATAAAATAACTACAACAACATATTATTGTGTTTTACACACTTAGTAAAAGACCTGCAAAAACACTCAGCATGCTGTTGAAGCGGGTTCAGTGGGAGAGTGAGAGCAGTCCATGGGAGTGAGTGGGCTGGGAGAGGCTGCTCCATTCTCCACTTCATATACTTTGGAGCTGCTTTTATCTTTAAATAGATGGATGAATAGATAGACCAGCAAACAAGTATTAACCCATAAGTTTTGTTGTAAGGGCAAAAGCACCCATTCTTGACCATAATCTGGATATTTGTGTGTCATAATCTGGATGTGTGTGTGTGTGTGTGTGTGTGTGTGTGTGTGTGTGTGTGTAAGAGAGAGACAGACAGACAGACAGACAGACAGACAGACAGACACATACACACACACTAGGGATTGAGCTCAGGGACATTCTACCTCTGAGCTACCCCCCACCATCCTATATTGTTTTATTTTATTTTGAAACAGGGTCTCGCTATGTTGAAGAGAACTGAGGCTGATGACTACTTGCTGAGGCTGTCTTCGAACCTGCAAGCCTCCTGTCTCAGCCTCCCAAATACAAGGATTACAAGCGTGTGCCGTCACATCTAGCATAATCAGTGAATCATAAAAGAAAAAGTTTGAAGCTAAAACCAGGGAAACAGAGAAATGGGCAGGACCTCACCCCTGAGTCTAGACCCTTCCTCTAAAACCATCATATTACTGTACTCAAGAAAGATCCAGATTAGACCTGGCAGACTCCACCCCCCATGCACCAGGGGAGGCCTCTGATGACCAGACAGACACTGGACTCACCCTGAGCTGCCCACACACTCCAGGAGCCTTGCCCCACACTTTGTTTTTTTCCTTGTGGTGCTGGGGATTGAACCCGGGTCCTCGCACATGCTAGGCAATTGCTCTACCGCTGAGCCACATTCCTGGCCCATCTTTTTTATTTGTGTTTCTCTCTACATTCCAGTGTGCACTTGCCTCGCCCACAGCAAAGGGCACTGGACAGAAAGTCTGAGACCTCGAGGGCTCCGCTCAGCCACACAAGAGCTGCAGCGCCCCAGAGTCATAGGATCCTCAGCCCCAAGGGAGCAGGTCATCAGCAAAAGCAAAACACAGCTGTGCTGTTGCTGGTGCGCTGTTAAGAAACCCGATGAGGAGGAAGGGAAGGCCTTGGTCCACTGCCTCAGCCACCCAGAGAGGCCTTCCCCAGGCCTCAGGCCGGGCCTTAGGGGTGCAACTTCAAACCACGGTTACATACAAGGCTCTGTCAGGCACCAAGAGCTGCTCTGGGGGAGCTCGCAATCTAGGAAGGGCCCCGCGGAGACCTGTCTGCTGTGATCTTTCCTGGGCCTGTGCTCGAGGATACTGTTCATTGCCTTAGCTAAGGCCTGGGGACAGGAACTCTCAAAACAAATGCCTACTTAATTTGACTCTAAAAATAAAAAGGATCCACGGAGCTGGGGTATGGTGGCACACACCTGTAATTCCAGTACTTGGGAGGCTGAGTCATGAGGATGACAAGTTCGAGGCCAGCCTCAGCAACTTGGCAAGGCCTTTAGCAACTTAGTAAGATCCTGTTTCCAAATAAAAAAGTAAAATAGGGCTGGGGGTGTAGCTCGGAGGTAGAATGCCCCCGGGTTCCACGCCCAGTACCTCCCCACACACACACAAAAGGAGCCACAGAATAACGTGTATGTTTTCTGCTGTGAGACGCAGAATCCACAGGACCTTCGTGCCAGACAGGCAGAGCACATCCATCCTCCCCCTGCTGGCCTCGGTCTAGCTTCAGCTCAGACTCTCCCGCCCCCCCCCCAACCCCAGCTTGAGTCTTCTTGAAAATAGTCAAGGAAACACATCTTAAAATACCCAGGTCTTCCCTGTGAGGGTCTCCAGTGCAGCCTGCTGGCAGCCAGCGCCGCAGATAAGAGGAGCCGGACGCCGGTTGAGACAATTAACTCTAGTCTTCTTTTACAGGGAAGACCCAGAGCGAGGGGCTTGAGTGACACTCGTTTGCTCAGACAGGGCTCCTCTGATTCCTCCGCCCGCTCTCCTTCTACCCAGACACTGACTCCCCAGACACTAACTCTGGGCCATTTTCTCTCTGCACCTGGCTGCCTCAAGCAAACCTCACAGAATCTCCCAGAAGAAGGCGGTGCTTGGACCCAGGCCGATCCAAGAGGTGCGGGAGGCCCGCCAAAGCCCCGGGCCAGGGCGCGTGGAGGGGAGATGGCACGGCCTCTCGGATAAGGAGAGAAAAGAGGATGCGGAGAATCATGGAGAACGCTTGAGTGACAAAGCACAGGCCACGGCGGTTTGTACAGATGGGCCTGTTTTAATTAATACACACACGGATCCAGATGGTGCCCAATTGATGATGATTCAACTTACATTTTCCAACTTTATGATGTGTGCATACACCCATTCTGTTTTTAACTTTCGGTATAGTATTCAATAATCACATGAGACATGCAACACTTTATTATAATAAGTAGGCTTTCTGTTGGATGATTTTGTCCAAACGTAGAGTAACGGTTCTGAGTCCATTTAAGGCTGAGTTAGGCTAAGCGATGGTGTTCAGTGGGTTAGGTGATTATCTTTGTATGTTTCTGGTACTGCAGGGCATCATACCTTCAAGCTTCAACCCCTTTTAATATTTTGTTATTTTGAAACAAGGTCTCACTAGGTTGCTAAGGAACTTGCTAAATGGCTGAGGCTAGACTCGAACCTGTGATCCTCCTGCCTCATCCTCCTGAGTTGCTCGGATGAGAGGCGTGCGCCACTGTATCCAGCTTAAATACATGTGTGTGTAGAACTGGAGACTGAACCCAGGAGCATTCTACCTCTGAGCTATGCCTCCAGCCCTATTTTATTCTTTATTTTGAAACAGGGTCTCACTAAGTTGCTGAGAGCCTCACTAAGTAGCTGAGGCTGGCTTCGAACCTGCACGATCCTCCTGTCTCAGCCTCCCAAGTGCGGGGATTACAAGCGTGCGCCACCACGCCTGTCTTTGAGGCTGGCTTTCAACCTGCGATCCTCCTGTTTCAGCCTTCCAAGAATTGGGATTACAAGTGTGTGGCCACCACACCCAGCTTTAAGTGAAAAAAAAAATTGTGTGTGTGTTGTACTGGGGATTGAACCCAGGAGCATTCTACCTCTGAGCTACATCCCCAGCCCTATATTTTATTCTCTATTTGGAAACAAGGTTTCACTAAATCGTGGAGGCCCTCACTAAGTAGCTGAGGCTGGCCATGAACCTGTGATGGATCCTCCTGTCTCAATCTCTGAAATTACAAGGGTGCGCCATCACGCCCTGGTTTTAGATGTCTTTTTTTTTTTAATTTTTTGCAGTACTAGGGATGGAGCCCCCAGCCCTGTTTTTTATTCTTTATTTTGAAACAGGGTCTCACTGAGTTCCAAAGGGCCTCACTAAGTAGCTAAGGCTGGCTGCAAACTGCAATCCTCCTGTCTCAGCCTCCCAAGTACTGGGATTACAAGCATGAGCCACCACACTTGGCTTATTTAAATGCATTTTAAAATATTTATTTGTTTGTCTGTTTGTTTGTTTGTTTGTTTTGGTGGTACTGGGGTTCCTGAAAACCCTTCTACCTCTGGGCTACACTCTCAGACCTACTTTTTATATTTTTATTTGGAAACAGGGTCTCTTAAGTCAGCGCGGCTGGCTTCGAACCTGCACGATCCTCCTGTCTCTGCCTCCCAAGCGCGGGGATTACAAGCGTGAGCCCACCACGCCCAGCTTTAAATGCATTTTTGAGTCACAATATTTTCATGAACTTGTTGGGATATAACCTCATGGAAAGTCAAGAGTATCTATGCAGAAAGTGTAAAAATGTATTAGCTATGATTATTTCTGGGTAGCTTAAACATAGATTGCTATTCTTTCTATTCAACCACAGTTATTGATTTTTCAACTATACTTGGAGATTCCATATATTTTGTTTTGTTTTGGATACTAGAGATTGAACCCAGGAACATTCTACTTCTGAGCCATAATCCTAATTCCTTTTTTTAATTTTGCGGGTCTAGGGATGAAACCCAGGAGCATTAGACCTCCACGCTACACCCCTTGCCCTATTTTTTTATTCTTTATTTTGAAACAGGGTCTCACTGAGTTACAAAGGGCCTCACTAAGTAGCTGAGGCTGTCCGCAAACCGCGATCCTCCGGTCTCAGCCTCCCAAATGTTGGGATTACAAGTGTGCGCCAGCACACCTGGCTCATAATCCTAATTCTTTAAAACAATTTTTTTTTTTGGAAACAGGGTCTCATTAAGTTGCTGAGGTACTAAATTGCTGGGGCTGGCTTCAAGCCTAAGATACCCCTGCCTCATCCCCCCCAAGTGCTGGGATTGCAGGCATGTGCTGCTGTGGTCAGCAACATGTATTTTCTTTTCTTTTTTTTTTTTTCTTTTCATTTTTGTGGTACTAGGGATTGAACCCAGGGGAATTCTACCTCTGAGTTACACCCCCAACTCTATTTTTTATTCTTTATTTTGAAATAGGGTCTCACTAAGTAGCTGAGGCTGGCCATGAACCTGTGATCGATCCTCCTGTCTCAGCCTCCCAAGTATTGGGATTACACGCATGCGCCGCTGCACCCAGCTTACTTTTTTTTCTTTTGATATGGGGTCTCACTATGTTGCTCAGGCTGGCTCTGATCACTTGGGCTCAAGCAATCCTCCTGCCTCACCTAGGACAAGTATAGCTGGAACTACAGGCACACACCACCACACCTGCCTCCTTAAATGATTATTTTAAAAATCAGAAGTTAAAAAATTAATTTTGTGTGTGTATAGTATTGGGGATTGAACACAGGGTGTTCTACCTCTAAGCCATACCCCACCCTATTTTGTTATTTTTTAAATTTTGGAACAGGGTCTTACTAAGTTGTTGAGGGTCTCACTAAACTGCTAAGGCTGGCCTTGACCCTGTGACCCTCCTGTCTCATTCTCCCCAGTACTGAGATTACAGGTGTGTGCCACCATGCCCGGCTCGAGAAAATAAACTTTTCTGATGAACATGAATGCTAAGGATAAGAAGGAAGTAAATGAAGTTTGTTTAAACTTTATTTTTGTTTATTAATTAAAAAGAAAACCGCCATTATTATTTTAAAACCCATGATGAAATATTTGACAAGTCCAAGGACAACAGCATGGTTCTCTCACTGGGCCACAGAGAAGGAGCCAAGAACCCAGCCTTGGCTTCTGGCACAGCCGGCCACGTGGGCACGATTCGCCCAGGCCCGGGTCAGCCCAGGCTGATGGGACCCGCTGGGAGGCTGGGCCAGGCTGTGAGGGGACCCTGGGGAAGCAGAGCGCGCTCCAGGAGGATGACAATGTCCAGGAGATGGCTGGATGTGGGTTAGAAATGCCCGTGTGTGTTTCAGCCTCTCACAAGACCCGGGACCTGATGGTCCAGAATGGGGCCTGCAGTTCCCAAAGAATCGGGCTCCCAAGCTAGGAGGCGGCAGTGGCGTTGGGGTGTTCAGGCAGGAGGACATGTGGGCCGAGTCACCACGTGGCAAGGGCCCGGAGACGGCACGGGGCAGGGAACCGGAGGAGACCTTGACATCCTGACATGTGGAGGAGCCTATAAACGGGAGCTCAAGATGGCCTGGCAGGAGGGAGGTGGGATGGGAGGGAAGAGCCACGTGGAGAGCGCAGCCTTTGTGAGTCAAAGCCGCCAGAGGAGGCTGGGACTCCCACCACTGCGCAGCTCCGTGGGCCAGGCCCAGGTCTGAGGCTTACAGTCATTCGTGGACCTCACAGAGCACAGCGGGGCACAGAGCCCTGATGCTCAGTGGTCAGGAACGCAGGCTTCGGAGCCAGGCACAGGGAGACCCAGAGTCCAGTTCCAACACTTGCTTACACTGTGGCCTTGGGCAAGCTAAGTGACTTCACTTCTCTGAGCTTCAACTGCTTTGTCTATAAAACAACTATACAGCTCCCTCCAGGTAGTGATGGAAAGCCAGGGAAATAACACAGAGCACTTAGCATGGTGTGCACCCAATAAAACAATACTGAGCGGTGGTCTATAACTACGAGCAGGAATGGGAAGCCGCAGAGGCCCGTCCAGGATGGAGGTGGAGGCAGAGGCCGGCGGATCCAGACTGATGACAACGGCATACCAGCAGCTGAGTGTTTGGGATTAGAAAACAGAAAGGTCAGCCAGGAAAACGAATGCTGACGCGTGCCCACGCCAGCCCGTCTGTGCAGAGGGGCCCAGTGCGGTCGGGGAAGCTTGCCTGGTCTGGGCTCGGGCTGCGAGCATCTGAGGCTCTGGAACACTGCAGCCACTAGGGCACTAGGCAGCCTCCGCCCGCCGTGGCTCTCCATCCGGGTGGCCTGCAGGAAGAGGGCGTCCCAGCCCAGCGGAGGCAGCGTCTACTCAGCCTGGCAATTGTACCACCTCTTAAAAAGGAATCACCTCAGCCGGGCGTGGTGGCGCACGCTTGTAATCCCCGCGCTTGGGAGGCAGAGACAGGAGGATTGCGCAGGTTCAAAGCCAGCTGTGTGCGCTTGGCTTAGGAGACCCTGTTTCTAAATAAAAATGTAAAAATAGGTCTGGGAGTGTAGCCCAGAGGTAGAAGGGCTTCCAGGAACCCCAGTACCACCAAAACTTAATTAATTAATTAATTAATTAATTAAAAAGGAATCGCCTGGCAGTTGGTTAGCCTTCTCCGCAGGGTTAACACGAGTAAGCATCACTGAGTTCAGTAACACAGATCTGTTCTTCCCTGTCTCCCGACTACTGCCCACGTCCAGCCAATTCGCTGACACCAGTATGGCTGCCCTAGCCTGCTCTGTGGTCTTCTTGTGGTCCCTCAGGCTTATTCTCTATTGAGCAGTCATAAGGATCTTTACAAAATTCCGGTTGGACACCCTCTTTAAAACCTCCAATGGTAGCCAGGCATGGAGGCATATGACTTTAACCCCTATACTTGGGAGGCTGAGATAGGAGGGTCGCGGGTTAAAGGCCAGCCACTGCAACTTAGTGAGACCTTGCTTCAAAACAAAAAATAAAATGGACTGGGGGTATAACTCAGAGGTAAAAAGCCTCTAGGTTCAATCTCTAGTAGCACTAAGTAAATAAATAAAATGGTAACATGGAAGGCTGAGACACAAGGATTGCAGGTTTGAAACTAGCCTCAGTAACTTAGTGAGACTCTATTTCCAATTAAAAAATAAAATAGGAGCCGGGCGTGGTGGCGCACGCTTGTAATCCCCGCGCTTGGGAGGCAGAAACAGGAGGATCGCGCAGGTTCGAAGCCAGCCCTGCGCGCTGGCTTAGGAGACCCTGTTTCCAAATAAAAATGTAAAAATAGGTCTGGGAGTGTAGCCCGGAGGTACAAGGGCTTCCAGGAACCCCAGTACCACCAAAAAAAAATAAAAATAAAAAAAATAAAATAGGAGCTAGGTGTGGTGGTGCACACTTGTGATCCCAGTAATTAGGAAGCTGAGACAGGAGGATCACAGGTTCACAGCCAACTACTCAGTGAGGCCTTCTGCAACTTAGAGAGCCTGTTTCAAAATAAAGAATAAAAAACCAAGCTGGAGGAGTAGCTCAGAGGCCAAATGCCCCTGGGTTCCATCCCAGTACTGAAAATAAAAAAAATAAGACTGGGGGTGTAGCTCAGAGATAGAATACCTCTGGGTTCAATCTCCAGCACCAAAACAAAAACAAAAAAAAAAAAAAAAAAAAGGAGAAGAGAAGAGAAGGGGGGAGAGAGAGAAAAAGAAGAAAGCCTCCAATGGTTTTCCACCAAAACAAAACAATTACTTGTCAAGCTACAGGCCTCTAGGCAGGGCCCTTGCCCATCTTTCCAGCATCAGCGCTGACCACTGGTAGTCACCGCCTGTCCCTTGACCACACCAGCATCACTGTGAGCCAGTCACCCTGGCTTTCTGTCTGTTCTTTAACGGTACCAGGCTTGGTCTGACTGGGGCTTGCCCTGTGATGCCCCTCTGCATGAACAGTGCACTCACCCTCTCAGCACAACAGCTCTGACTCCAGCTCACTTCAAGTGGGTGTGCCCCGACCACCCTGTTTTGTTTTGTTTTTGTACTTACAGCATGCTAAGTTAAGTTGTTGCTTTGGTTTTGTCTTTGTTTTGCCATTTTAAAGTTTTACAGTTTTGAGGTACGTATATGGTGCTAGGGATGGAAACCAGGGGCATTCTACCTCCAGACTACACCCCAGCCCTATTTTATTGTTTATTTGGAAGCAGGGTCTCACCAAGTTGCTGTGGCTTCCAACCTGCAATCCTCCTGTCTCAGCCTCCCAAGTATGAGGATTGCAGGTATGTGTCACCACAGCTGGCTTTCAGGGGTATCAATGACACTCGTGATATTGTTTAACAATCACTACTATCCATTTCAAAAAAAAATTTTTTTTTTGGCAGTACTGGGGATTGAACCCAGGGGGCATTCTACCTCTGAGCTACACCCCTAGCCCTATTTTTTATTCTTGAAACAGGGTCTCACTGAGTTGTGGAGGGCCTCACTAAGTAGCTACGGCTGGCCATGAACCTGTGTTCCTCCTGTCTTGGCCTCCCAAGTACTGGAATTACAAGCATGAGCTACCACCCCTGGCTTCATTTTCAAAAATTTTCATCACCCCAAGCTGAAATTTTGTATGCATTAAGCAAGTGTGCTGAGTTTGTTTTCATGGTGATTGCCACAAACAGAATTTATATTTATTGACTGATTCGCTTATCCATTTCCCTTCCTGCTCTAGAATATAAACTCCATAAAGATTTCTGTTTCATCTCCCCTTAGCCCCAGGGCTTTGGGAAGTCCCTGATAAATAAAAACAAATGAAGGCCGAGCGTGGCCGAGCGTGAGACAGGAGGATCGCGCAGGTTCAAAGCCAGCCTCGCTGGCTTAAGAGACCCTGTTTCCAAATTTAAAAATATAAAAATAGGTCTGGAAGTGTAACCCAGAGGTAGAAGGGTTTCCAGGAACCCCAATACCACCAAATAAGTAAATAAATAAAGGTAGCATTCAGCTGGGATGGTGGCACACGCCTGCAGTTTCAGCTACTGGGAGGCTGAGACAAGAGGATCGCTTGAGTCCGGGAATCTGAGACCAGCCTGGGCCACATAGTGAGATCTCATCTCAAAACAAAAAAAAAAAATTACTAGTCCACAAAGTTAACATTTATAGAGTTTGCTACTTTCCAGGCCTTGATCTAAGTATTTTACATAAATTAACTCCTTTAATCTTCACAGTAGCCTATAATAAGTTCTCTGATTATCTCCATTGTACAGAAGAAGGATCTGAAGCATAGGAGCTAAGTGGCCTTCCCAGGATCACGCAGCTCATACTGACAGTGCTGCCCTTCCCGGCTGTGTCGAGCAGGCCGCACTCACTTTGGGGGCCTTTGAGGACCCCGCCAGCCAGCCTGCCAGCCTAGTGATTTCTTGGACTTTATACATCTGATTATGCCATCCAAACTCCTGATATCATCCTCCTTATTTTACTGATAAGAAGACACAGGCTCAAAGAAACAAACACACCTTCCCAAGGTCCTAAGGCTGTGCCAGGCTCTCCAACTCCAGTCCTTCCCACTGGGCCTCCGGGGGCTCAGTGAGTGCCGGTTCCCCCCAGGAGTGGAGCTGGCCAAGGAAGGACTTCCTGACACTGAAAGGCCAGCACTCTGGGAAGAGCTGAACTCAGGGCCACTGCTTCCTGTTTCCACACCACCCCTTTCTGCTCGCATGCCTGGGCCAGGCGCTTCCTCTTTCTGAGTATGTTTCCAAATTTGTCAAAGAAAGAGGGGAGCCCGTCCTCCACGTCAGAGTAATGCCATGGAGAGCTAGGGGATAGGACACAGAACAGGCGGGCCCGGTGGCGCACGCCTATACTCCCAGTACCCGGGAGGCTGAGACGGGGGATCACAGGTTCACAGGCAGCCTCTGCAGCTTAGTGAGACCCTGTTTCAAAACAAAAAAATAAATAGAGCTGAGGGCTTTGCACACACACACACACAGCAGCAGGGCGGCCCGAGGGCACGCACACACCACGTGCGTCCGTGGTCATGAGCACGCCCTATACAGAGAGGCCGTCTCTTCTACATCTTTGACCCTCATGACACCAAAGGCTTTAGCCCAGATTTCATTGGGAATTCTGAAGCAGGTGCAGAAAAGGAGGAAGAGAGAGAAGAGGAAGAGAGAGAGAAGTGGGCAAAGTACAGGAGGCATCAAACCCCTAAAAAATGCTGACAGAAGAAACTCTGGTTTCAATGTTTCCCCTAAGTACAGTTACCAAGACAACTTTCTCTATTGCCCAGCCCCCGCAACAGTCCCTCCCTCCCATCCGTGTGCTGCTTGAAGAAGCGGGAGGCCGGCCCACTGGACGCCTCGGGACGCCTGCCCGCTGCTCCTGGCAGAGGGCAGAAGGAGAGGTGTCTGGGCACATCTTCCTCAGCGCCCCTCGCTGAGCCCCTCTGTGACAGCGCCTCGCCCCAGCCGTCAGGGCGCCTGGCTAACACTGTCCCCTCCACAGCACCTGAGCGCCTGCGTGCGTGTAAGGATGCATTCAGGCCGGGGGCTGAGAGCGCTGTGTGTGAGAGACCCTGGGGGGTGCCTTAATACCCCTGGGGGCTCCCTCAAACCCGCTCACACGCGTCTCCTCCACTGAAGCATCTGAGTCGGACTCGGACGCCAGAGTCTGCCGACCGCCCCCTGCCACTAAGTGAGTGAACCGGGAGGGCGCCTGGAAGAGCGGCGTGGTCTACGTGGCTTGAGATGACAAGGGGGAGGCCTTCAGCCTCTCCACCTTCCTATGCGTCAGGTTTCCGTTAGGAAAACTATGAGGATAACTTTACATACCTCACAGGCTTCTGTGAAAATGGAATCGAATCGTGTCCATAAAACACTTAACAAACACACTTTGGCTAGAGAGCGTTCAAGAGAAATCAGATATTCTCATCCCATTGCAAAGTCCAAAGACTAACAGGCAGTTGCATTTTCTCAGAAAAGGAAATACAGAATTACTTCTTATTCTGCTTTTTTTTTTTTTTTGTCATCTTCCTCCTTTTCCTTTTCCAATTTTTTTCTTTTTCTTTTTTTTGTACTGGGGGTTTAACCCAAGGGTGTTCTACCTATGAGCTACATCCCCAGCCCTTTTTATTTTTATATTGATTTATTTATTTTGGTGATGGGAATTGAACCCAGGAGCATTTTACTTCTGGGCTACACCCCCAGCCCTATTTTATTTTTTATTTAAAACAAAGTCTTGCTAGGTTGCTGAGAGTCTTGCTACGCTGCTGAGGCTGCTCTTGAACCTGCGATCCTCCTGTCTCAGCCTCCCAACTACTGGGATTACAGGTGTGTGCCACCACATTCAGCTCTTTTCCCATTTTTTTCTACTATGAATATGTTTTAAGATTCATAGAAAAAAATAATTTAAAGAAAAAAACTAAGCATTCCTATTAAGGCTTATTCTTCTCTCAATAGCTGTAGTTATTACTTCCCTCAGAAGTTTCCCCAGTATAAATTTTTTCCCCCCCTTTGGTACTGGGTATTGAACCCAGGGACATTCTACCTTCAAGCAATATCCCCAGCCCTTTTTATTTATTTATTTTGGTGGTACTAAGGGTAGGAACCCAGAGGCTTTCTACCTCTGGGCTATACTCCCAGAACCAATTTTATATTTTTATTTGGAAACAGGGTCTCACTAAGTTGCTGAGAGCCTCACTAAGTAGCTGAGGCTGGCTTTGAACCTGTGTGATCTTCCTGTCTCAGCCTCCCAAGCACGGGGATTACAAGTGTGCGCCACCACGCCCGGCTAAATTTTTTTCCTTTTGAAACAGGGTCTTGCTAAGTTGCCGAGGCCCCTGCAATCCCCCGTCTTAGCCTCCTAAATACTGGGATTACAGGCACATGACCCTGAGCCTGGCTAGAACACGCTCTTCCTCAAATGGCCCAGGAGGGTGCAGGCTGAGCCTCCTCCCATTCAGGCCCAAAGTATCTAAGAGGGAGCTGAGCCCGCAGTCACCCTTATGATGGGCGATCGGGTCTGGACGGGCACTAGAAAGATAGCAATTTGTCAGAGGCCGGTGGAACCTCTGGCACCGCATTAAATAAGATCAAGCAATGCGAAAAGGCCGCCGCCAGTCAGCACTGGCTTCCTGCCCAAAAGTTTCACATGCTACAGCGGAGCCACAGACTGAGGTGCGGTTGTGGGCCGGGGACCACGTGACAGCTCAGATCTGCAGAGTAACAACATCAGAGAGAGGAGAACTGCCCTCCGCCCGGCCCATGCTGACAACAGAGCGGGCGAGCAGCAGCTCCCTTTGGCTGGGCATGCCCTGAGAGCCCGCAGCGTGGGGACTGCCTTGGGGTTTTATCTAGTTTGAACAGCGCAAGGGCCACAGGGGGTAGGGAGTGCTTATTCCCCAGGCCAGTTTTGCTGGTCAAGGTCACGCAGCCAGTCAGCTTGAGGATGGCCAGGACAGGGACCCAAGTCTGCTGGCTCCTAGCCCCGTGCTCCTCCCCTCGATCCTGCTACAACCCACAACCTCCAACTTGCTGTACGCCATGTAACCAAAGCTACCGTTGCTCTGGATGTAGAAATCGTAACAGCAGCATCAATCCCTCCCACACGCGGGTGCTTTACAATCCAAGGGATCCTTTCTAATCATCATTTTACTTAGACCTCACCAGTCGGCAGTTAGGGGAACAGGCTTTGAAGCCAGAGCTAGAATCCTGACCCCACAGGCTCAGTGACCTTGGGCAGGCTGCGTCCCCTCTCTGAGAACCAGTGTGGTCAGGTAAAATGAGAATAATACCTTCAAAGGCACATCACGAGAATGAATGAGAGCGCACACAAAGCCCGCTCTGGCACGCCACTTGCCATATAGCAGGTACTCAGCAGGTGGCAGCGATGGCTCTGATGGTAAGACACCGCTGCCCAACAGACTGGCAGACAGGTCCAGAAGAGCAAAGAACTTGTCCAAGGACACTCAGGGCAGGAGCGGCAGCAAGACGCGGGAGGCGGCTTAGCGCATCCTAAGAGAATTTGAAGTTGTCTTTTTTTTCTTTTTGCGGTAATAAGGCTTGAACCCAGGGGCATTCTACCTCCAGGCTACATCTCCGGCCCTATTTTTTAATTTTGAAATAGGGTCTAAGTTTCAGAGGGCTTCACTAAGTAGCAGAGGCTACTTAGTGGATTTTCAGGCGCAAACCTGAAAACCTACTGTCTCAGCCTCTCAAGTACTGGGATTACAAGCACGCGCCACCATGCCTGGTGAGAATCTGAAATTTTCACAGGCGAGCACCATGCAGAGGAAGAAGAGGAATGGGTCTCCCTGGGACATCCCTTGAGGGTGACTGGGACAGGGTCTCCTCCAAGCAGGCCAGCCTCTGCTGGGACAGGAGGCGAGGAGGGGGCAGGAGGAGGGAGGAGCAAATCTTCAAGGGCAACTGTCTCACAGTTTCTGACTTTGTCTCTCACTTGATTTTCATTAGTTGTTTAAATGCTATGATAGTTCACTGTGGGTATTATTTATTGATTGATACTGCAGGTTGAACCCAGAGGCATTCTGCCTCTGAACCACACTCCCAACCCTTTTTAATTTTTTTTTTTTTTTTACTTTGAAACAGGGTCTCACTAAGTTGCTGAGGATGGCCTTGAACCTGTGATCCTCCCGACTCAGTCTCCAAAGTACTGGGATTATAGGCATGTGCCACTAAGTCTGGTTTATCGTTATTTAGAATAGACTAAAATTGGGAGCAACTTTAAATGTTCATCCACAGGAGACTGGCCCAGTTAGGATTTTTCCATTAAAAATTAATTATAGCTGGGTGCAGTGGCGAATGCCTGTTATTTCAATTATTCAGAAGGCTGAGGCAGAAGGATCACAAGTTGGAGCAACTTAGCGAGACCCTGTCTCAAAATAAAATAAAAGCAGCTGGGGATGCGGCGGCGCGGTAGAGTACTTGCCTGATCACGCACCGGGGCCTGTGCTGTAGCTCCAGTACCACTGGGAAAAATTACAAACCTACTATGATTTGGGATGTTTGTCTGCTTTTGTTTTGTTTCATTGGCAGTGCTAGGGATGGAACCCAGGTAGTCTTTATGAAACCCTAAAAGTAGGTACATGGACTATCCATGTTACGGATGGGGAAACTGAGGCTTGAAGAGACTGACTTGCCAAAAGCCTCATGGACAGAAACAAGACTCAAACCCTGGTCCGTGTGCATCCTGAGTCTTCGCTGGGGCCTCTCCATTCTGTTCCCCTCACTGATACAGATGGCCCCAACTTGGGATGGCTCAACTTTCGATTGACTTTTTGATGATGCAAAAATGGCTTATACCTTCTTCAGTAGAAACCACACGGAGGGCTGGCCACAGGCCAGGGGGCGTGTCTGAGGACGCAGGGCAGCAACAGCGCGCACCGAGCCGCCTCTTGATCCCGAGGTGGGCGAGCCGTGAGCGACAGCGCGCCTGTGGTGTTGCTAGGCGAGGCTGCTCGGCAGGTTAGCATTTGCGACTTTAGGATATTTTCAAATATTGATGGTTATCAGGACACAGCTCCACTGTAAGTGGAGAAACCTCTGTACTGAGTAGTGAGTGAGAAGAATGTGTCAAGGCAGGCTGGCAGGAATATGGCAGCAGCCGGGAGTGGTGTCGCACGCTTGTCATCCCAGCGCTTGGGAGGCTGAGACCAGAGGACCGTGCAGGTTCAAAGCCAGCCTCAGCTACTTAGTGAGGCTCTCAGCAACTTAATGAGACCCTGTTTCAAAATAAATAAAATATAAAAATACGTTGGGGGTGTAACCCGGAGGTAGAGGCCCCTTAGTTCTATCCACAAGACCACACACACACAAAAAAAAGAATATGGCAGGAATTAGGTCTTATAACTTGTATGAATTTTGTGTGTGGAGGGGGGTACTGGGGATTGAACCCAGGGCATTCTACCTCTGAGCCACACCCTCAGGCCTGTTTTATTTTTTTTATTTTGAAACAGGGTCTCACTAAGTTGTGGAGGCCCTCGCTAAGTTGCTGAGGCTGGCTTTGAACCTCCTGTCTCAGCCTCCCAAATACTGGGATTACAGGTGTGCGCCACCATGCCTGGCTCATTTATATGATCTTGAACAAGCCACTTCCCTTCTGCTTGGTTCACTCAATCATGCTTACGTGGGGACAAGCATGTGCAGATCACTGAGCAACACACGTGTGTCAGCACACTGAATAAAACGCGAAGCCCGCCCTCGGGAGACGGGAGGCTAGCCTCAACCCCCCCACAGGCAAGAAGGCTCTGGCCCCACCCCGCCCCTTACCCGGCAATCACAGCGAGACAAAGGAAGAAGAGTGCTCTGCCCGCGCTCCCTGTTCTGAGGATCCCCGCGTCTCTTCACCACCGCGTATTATTTTATCCCGTGGATGTTCCCAAACGTTCTCAATCATCTTCCTATTGTCGGACATTTAGTCCCAATTTGCTGCTATTATGGAAAAGCTCTGATGGGAATTTATCCAAAGGAAATTCAAAAGAAAAAAAAAACCCAGATGTTCCATGAAGACCACTAACCTTCCGAATGACTGAAGAGAGGCCAAGCCTCACACTCAATTCCCGACCCCATGGCCCTCTCCGCTCCCACCTGCCCCCCCCCCCGCATCCGGGCAGGCCAGTGCCACTAGAGGGGCATCTCAGTGCAGCTCCACCTTCCCCCTGCCCAGCCCTCGGGTTCCCAGGATGAGGCTTCTCTAGGTCCCAGCTCATCCCCTCCTGGGGGTCATATGGTCACCAAAGGGACCTTTACAAAACACTTCTGTCATGTTCCTCTGCAGACCCGAATCCTGCAAAGGTCCCCGGAGCCTACAGGCTCACATTAAGCCGAAACACCTCAGCTTGACATTTAAGAGAGACGGAAGGGGGAGAGGAGTAATGTTTGCAGAGCTCTTGACTTGCCAGCACTGTGCGAGGGGCTTTATGTAACAGCCACAATGCACCCTGTGATAGGTGTGCTCACCCGTACCCTACAGATGAGGAAACTGAGGCTGAGGGCAGCTAAGGGACGTGCCCGAGGCCACAGGACTGGTGCCCGGCGGGGCTGTGAGCAGAGCTGAATGCGGTGGGTCCCAGCGCTTGCCTGCTCCTCCCGCGCTTTCTGCCCCACACACCACACCGCCAGCTCTCCTTTAAAGGCACCCCTATTTCCTTCCCGGCTGGCGTGGGCCACGGAGCACCCTTTCCCCTGCAACTATCGAAATCCGACGTGGCCACTAGTGTCCATCCCAAAGGCCCCAACTTCCTGAAGGTCCCCTGAGCACCAGACAGGAATCCACACTGAGCAGACGCGATAGCGTGTCCCTTAAACTCCGCCCTGTTGTGTCCATGTCCCCCCTCCCCCCAGCTAGACTGTGAGGCCTTTGAGCAGTGGGCTGCATCTAATTAGGTAACTGTTTCATACTGATCCAACCTGAGTCTGACCTTTGAGAGGACACAGCTGCCCGGCATGGCCGCCAGGAAGGCGGCTCTGACCCACCTGCCTCCCCCACCATCTAGCGCGTGACCTTGAGCGGCTGTCCTTCCTCCCTCAGCCTCAGCTCCTTCCACCCATGAAATGGGAAGACGAGCACCTCACGGGGTTTCGTGAGGACTATGTAAGTTGTACACGTACGCCCTTAAAATAGTGCCTGCCGCATAGTAAGTGCTCAATAAATGGGAGCTGTCACTATTCTTATCCGCAGCCTCCACCCACAGGAAAGCGGCGCCGTGCCCCGTCCGCCCAGGCGCAAGTCCCTGCCCACAGGGCCTCCTCGCCACCGTCCTGGCCGGGGCCCGGCATTGCCACCCATGAGGTTTCTGCTCTTTGGAGCCCTTCCAAATGTGGCAGGGGCAAGTGGTAAGGTCAATGCGTCTGCCCTGGCAGCCAATGGCAGCAGGTGGCCTGAAGCCTCCCCCTTCTAGGGGATCCCGGCCAGGAAGCAGAAGGCCCAGACAGACCCCTCTCCGTCCCTACCCCTTAGGACATCAGTAATATTCATAGAGCCATCCCTGCCTCACCGGACCTAACATACAGAGCTTTCTACCTGGCCCACCAGTCAACCGCCCAGCCCCGCTAGACACCAGGATGGTATTCCCTGACAACTGCAAAGGGAAGGGCTCTACCCAGCTGTGCAACTTCAGGCAATTAGCATAACCTCTCTAAGCCTGAGTTTCTCATCTGTAAAAGGTAGCTAAGAATAGTACCTATCCGACCAGATTGCTGTGAGAGACTGCTCATCACAGCCCATAGCATGCGTGAATGCCATCATTCTGGTTGTGCAATTGTTGGGATAACTCCAGGTAGAGATTATTATCCCTTTTAATAAATGGGACAGAGAAGCCCAGAAAGGCCCACAGGGATGTCCAGACTGGAGCTAACAGAGGTGCTTGCCTTCTCAGACGACCTGGTCAAGATATCCTCTCGGCTGCCCCTGGAGGCCCATACCCAGCACGACCCTGGGTACCCAGCGTCCTCCCAGTCCAGAGGACCAAGAGGTTCCAGAGCCACGAGCTGCTCCTCCTCGCAGCGCTGGCCCATCCCCTGGGAGGCCGAGGTAAGGCCAGTCCTAAGGGGTGGCCTCAGGACACCACACGGGACAGCCGCAGCCACAGGAGGCAGGCTGTGAGCTAGAGACCTGCGTGCGTTCATACCAGCTCTCCCCTCAGCCGCTGTGTGACCTTGGACAAGTCACTCTTCCTCTCTGAGTCTCCACTCACCTCCCAGTATCTACCCAGTGAGGACGACTGGACCCAGTGCTATGCTCCTGTGGGGTTCTTTAGAAGGAATCCTTCATGATTTCCCAGAGCTGAGTCCAGGGGACACATGGCCCAAGAAGGGTTTTTAATAGGAACAGTTCCATCCCGCCTGCCCCAGTGATCCCCTCCAGGACTGCTTTGAGTGCCCCTGGTATTCCAGGGACTGTGCACAGTACCCACAAGTGCTGTGCATAGGTTTCTGGGTAGGCATGACCTCAAGCTGGTCAGCAGAGGCCAGCTCCATCCCTGTACAGGGCTGGCAGAGCCTGGCTGGGCCAGAGCGGCTCAGACAGGAGGCTGGCACAGGCTGCCTCTGCTGCAGGCTCCATCTGGAGGCACGGGCAGACAGCGGGCACACGGTACCTCCATTCTCCACAGCCTTGCCTAGGATACAAGCTCCCGAGGGCACCGTCTCGGTGCCCAGCTCTCAACCTGGCCCAACTGCCACTGATTCTGGAAGACTCCCAATGCTAGGGGGAGGGAGAAACTAGCCCCCACAAGCCCAGAGAGGTACTAAGCCCGGCCCCTTACCCACCCACCTTGGGGTGCAGAGGAGGTGACATGTGGGTCTATAAGTGACGGTAGAAAGTCATGGCAGTGCCCTCTCCCCTCAGCAAGTCTCAGGGCTCTGGGGGGAGCGAAAGCCACACAGCACGGAGCTGAGGGAGGCCAGCGTCCCCGGGACTCCTTCCTAGTCCTGTCCAGCCCTTCAGAGTCCCCTGGACCCCTCTGACCCATAGAGCTCTGCCAGTCAGCAGCCTCAGCACCCAATAAATACCCAGATGTCAGTCGTCACATGCACCCATGCCTGTCCCCAGACCCTCCAGATACACCGGGGACACAGAGGTCTTCTCCCAACCAGGACGAAGGAAGCACAGTCTGTGCTTCCTAGGGAAGGAGGCACAGTCTGTCACCACGGGGCAGGCTGAGAGCGGCTCCCAGCATCCGACCTCCAGCCACGACAGCCAGCCTGACTGCAGCATCTCAGCCCGGACCAGAAAGCCAGCGAGCCCTGGGCCTCGGGGGAGGCGCAGGAGTGGCTTCCAGAACAGAGTAGGCCGGCCGTGGGAGCCCAGCACCCGGCAACCGCGCACCCGCCAGTGGGCCTCGGCCAGCCCACCTCTCTGGGGGCCTCGGGGAGGCTGCAGGGGGTAAGGACGGCCAGAACCTCCCCGGCACTGGCCGGGGGGCCAACAGCCCGCAAACTCAGTTCCGGGTCTCCCGCACCCCTCCGCCCGGCGGGGGGCTGGGCCTGACGTGGCGCGCCGCCCGGACCCCGGCCCGCGCCCCGTGCCTACCTGGGCCTGGGGGTCCGCATCTCGGGCGGCGGGCGAGCGGCCCCTCGGCTCCGGGGCCCGCAGGCGCGGGGCGGGGCGGGCTCTGCGGAGCAGCCTGCTCGCGGCACCCCCGCCCGCTGATGGATGCCGACTGCAGCGGCGGCGGCGGCGTGCGCCGGGGGCTGGGCAGCGAGCCCACAGCCCCGGGCCCGGCGCCCGACGCGCGGCCCGCCCCGCCGGCCTCCGCGCCCAGCCCAGGGGCGGCCCTGCCTCCCCCGCCGCCCTGCGCGCCGCCGCCAGCTCCTCCGGCGCCCGCCACCGCGGCGGGGCTGCCGGGCTGCCGACCTGGGCGGGGGGCGCGGAGGGGGCGTCCGCCTGACTCAGCCGGGGTGACTCAGCCCAGCCCACCCGCCGCTGCCCTCACCTCCCCGCCAGGGCGCGGGCCTGCAGCGGCCCTGGGACCCTCGGCGTGCGTGCGTGCGCGTGTGTGCGCGCGTGTGTGTGTGTGTGTGTGTGTGCGCGGGGGGGGGGGTGCCTTAGTCCACACGTGCCCTGGCAACAGTGACCCTAAGTGTTAAGTCAGCACTGGGCCCTAACGGCGCAGGGCCTGTGTACAGCCGTGTCTGCCCTGCTGTGCAGGTCCCCGGGGTGCGCGCAGGCTCCAGGAAGGGGTGGCCGAGTGGCCAAGAGGCTGAGGCAGAGGTCATGGCTCAGAAGCAAGCTGCTCCCTGCAGCAGCACTGTTACAACTCAAACCGGCTGGACGGTGCCGCCCCCTCGGTCCACCGCGCGGCCTCCAATCCCAGAGGGCTCTGGGGGCAGAGAGCCTGTCCAGCCAGCTCTGCCTCGGCGCCCGCACCCTCCGCAAGTGGCTTCCGTGCTCTGGGCTTCAGTTTGCAAACAAGGAAAGAAAGGGCTGCATGTGCCCGTTTGTGGGGAAGGCCTGGGGGAGCGGGGGTCAACCCACAATAGGAGCCCCAAAGATTTCTGGCCACGGGTCCACACTGGCAGCCCCGTGAACCCTAACCAACCTGGGGCACACACATATCTTCTTTTGTTCTTCCAATCATTCCAAAGTACCTACTATGTGTCGGCCACTGTTCTGGGACACCGCACTGCGAATTACAGAGGTCCACAGCTGGGAAGCCACCAGATGTGAGCTGAGCCATCTGGTGCCACACGCTGCTCACCAGCGGGGTGTCCATCTCTGCTCGGCTTGTCCCACACGCCAAGGACAGGTCACTTCCTCCCCCCCATGGTGGCTGCTCCGAGAGGTTGTGCCTCTCCGTGCACTCCTTAGAGAGCCCAGGGGAGCAACTGAGTCCCTCGGCCCCACCCCCAACAAATACCCCACTATTTCCTTCCTTCCTTCCTTCCTTCCTTCCTTCCTTCCTTCCTTCCTTTTTCTAAGGGCCTTCTCCCCTCAAAGATAAGCACAACAAAGTCCTTCACCAGATGCCCCAAGCCATGACTTCCACTCCGGCTGGGCAAGGCCAAGGAAGGCAGCTCTTCCCCGCGAGAGGACGCTCCCTCCAGACAGGAGGGAGGCCCAGCAGTCAGCCCAGGCCAGGCGGATCTCCTTTTCCTCTGGGGTCTCCAAATTCAGCCCCCCAGGGAGCCCCACACAGCCCCTCGGGAGGGGGGCTGTGTGAGTTCAGGCCACATGTGTCCATTGAAATGAAGGGAAGAGCCGGGCGTGGTGGCGCACGCTTGTAATCCCTGCGCTTGGGAGGCGGAGACAGGAGGATCACGCAGGTTCGAAGCCTGCCTTGCTGGCTTAAGAGACCCTGTTTCCAAATAAAAACATTAAAAAAAAAAATAGGTAAATGTAGCCGGGAGGTAGAAGGGCTTCCAGGAACCCCAATACAAAAAAAAAAAAAAAAAAAAAATCTAGGAGTTATACCAGTCGAACTTCCTGAGCTGTCGCTTCCAAGTTCTGCTCAGCCTCCTCCTGCCCCAGCCTCGGGCTCTGGGCCCTGTGTGCAGGAGGCTCTGGGCTGTACAGCCAAGGCTCCCCCACCCTCCTACTCAGTGGCCTGACCCTCCCCCCTTCCCCAGGCAAGGGCCCCTCTCCTCCCCGGGGGCAGGCCCATTCCCACTCTCCTCAGACACTCAGAGGCTCTCACTTTCCCAGGAGAACCTACACTACACTCCAGGACCAGGCAGGATGTTCCCAGACTCGCTTCTGGATGTATACCCAGAGGGCCCCATTCACTTCCTGTCAGTGGGACCACACCAAATATTGGGCTTCTTCCACGATTATTATTATTTCTATTTCTGTTATCGCTATTATTTTCTTTCTATTATTAGCACTTCCCAGCTTGCAAAGCACTCTCATTTGTGATCCTCACAGCAGCATTAGTCCCACACCCCAGTTTACAGGGAGACTGAGGCGCAGCGGTGAGCGCCTTGGCCAAGATCACACGGGCCCAGCAGCGTGCGCTCTCTGAACCAGACGCTTCCCACTTTACCTGACAACAACACTTCCCCGAGAAATGATGCACGGGGTGGGGTGGGAGTGGGGTCCGGGACTCTCTGAAGAACACTTGATCCCTACAGGTCTCAGCTGAAATCACTACTCCAGCCAGATGTGCAATTCCAGTGATGTAGGAGGCTGAGACAGGATAATCACAGGTTCGAGGCCAGCCAGGACAACTTAGCAAGATCATGTCAAAATAAAAAGGCCGTAGTTTGGCCAGAGGGCACCTCTGGGTTCCATCCCCAGTGCCGAAAAAAGAAAAAGGAATCACTACCCCCAGATACCTGCTGTCCTTCCCTAGGCAGGGCAACTGGGGCACGGGGACAGGACTCAACCCAAGATGGTAGCCCATGAAAAGCCTCCATGGGAAAATGCCAGGGCTCCAGGTGCAGGGAGAGGAGCCACGCCTAAGAAGGGCGCTTCAGTTCTTAGGTGTGAATTCTGCGTCCGGCCTGTGTTACTTGGGCAAGTTATTGGCCTCTCTGAGCCCCTTTTCTCACCTACAGATTGGAAGAAACGCTGTGGCGATGGGAGGTCAGCAAGTGCTGACAGACAAGAAAGGGCAGGACCCCTGGCCCTTCTGTGCTCTTGCCTAGGAGGTAGGAGGAATTCTTTCCTCTTAAATTTTAACCTGATGAGAGACCTCGTAGGTGCAAAAGTCCAGAAAATGAGAAAACAATTCTCTCCAGTGGCTGGGAGGTAACATGCAGGACCCCCCGAGGTCACTGGGGGGCTCAACCCTTCAGGCAGGGTGGTCTCCGTGACCTTTCAAGGGCAGAAACTGAGGGCTGCCAAGGTCACCGGAGAAGAGTCAGCAGTCTCAGCTCTGGGGGTCTTGGCTGGGGGCTGTAAGAGGTGCTCCCAGCACAAGGACTCAAGCACTCAGGCTTGCATTCAGCAAGCACTGACCTCATGGAGCTGAGCCCTGGGCACAGGGGAAGTAGGCACTGGAGACTTCTCTTGCATTCACAGTCAACCCAGTGGGGAGAATGGCAATAACCCAGAGGGTATTGTAACATTGATCTTGTCCTCTGAGCACCTCCTCTGTGCCTGGTAGGAGACACACATCCATTCGTTTAATCCTGAAAACAATTCTCTGGCACTGAAATTGCTAATCCCTTATGCAGCTGAAGTAACTGAGACTCAGAGAGGTTAAGGACTTGCTGGTGTTCCCCCAGCTCGCGGTGTGGGCCCGGGGTGTGACTGTCAGGGTAGCCTGGGGCCACACCCTGACTCCAACTTTACAAACTTTTCCCTGCCTTTATGGCTGTGCTAGTCAATTGTGGTGGCTAAGAACGTGGCTTGTGCAGACTGCAATATGCTAAAAATGTAAAATATACACTGGATATAAATGATTTAGTGCCAAAATGAAAAAGAATGTAATAGCTGGGCATGGTGGCACACACTTTTAATTTCAGTTCTTGGGAGGCTGAGATGGGAGGATTCCAGGTTCGCAGCCAACCTCAGCTACTTAGAGAGTCATTCTGCAACTTAAAGAGACCCTGTTTCAAAATAAAAAATAAAAAAATAGGGCTGGGGGTGTAGCTCAGAGGTAGAACACCCCTGGGTTATTGAACATATTGAATTAAATATATCATTTAGAATAACTTCATCTGTTTCATTTTGCATGTGGGGTGTGTGTGTGTGTGTGTGTGTGTGTGTGTGTGTGTGTGTGTAAGTGGGCTGAGAGGATGGTACTGGGGATTGAACCAGAAGTGTTCTATCACTGAGCTTTTCTTTCCTTCTTCCTTTCTCTCTTTCTCTCTTTCTTTCTTTCTTTCTTTCTTTCTTTCTTTCTTTCTTTCTTTCTTTCTTTCTTTCTTCTTCAGTACTGGGGATGGAACCCAGAGGCATTCGACCTCCGAGCCACATCCCCAGCCCTAGTTTTTAGTCTTTTTATGTTTGAAACAGAGTCTCGCTGAGTTGCGAAGGGCCTCGTTAAGTAGCTAAGGCTGTCCACGATCTCCGCCTCCCAAATGCTGGGATTACAAGCGTGCGCCACCAGGCCTGGCCTTATTTTTATTTTCTGACACAAGGTCTTAACTAAGTTACAGGATTGCAGGCCTCTAACCTGCAATCCTCCTATCCAGCCTCCCTAGTTCTCCCAAGGCGATGCTCCACCACGCCAAGCTTCACTTTGCTTTTGAGATGGGATCTTGCTGTTACCCAGGCTGGTCTGGAATTCCTGGTATTAAGGGAACTTCCCACCTCAGCTTCCTAAGTGCTGGGGTTTTAGGCATGGGCCGCCACACCTAGTGGCTACTAGAAATTTTAAATTGCATGTGTGCCTCACATTATATTTCTTTGGGTCCGCACAGATTTAGATACTCTGAGGTCCTTACCCAACCATGGGCATCAGAAAAGACGGGGTGGGGGGGACCCCTAAGCCAAGCTGGGTTAAAGAAGAGGTCTTGGGGGAAAGGGTATTCCAGGGCAAGAGAGCTGTGGGGCATTGGCTCCATCTCCAGAGGGCAGCAGAGCCTGGGTGGGCTGAGAGCTGGGCCAGAGGGCGGAAGCTTCCAGAGCCAAGTCCACAGGCCTGGGAAGTCCTGCCTGGCAAAGCTCTCCTCGCTGACTGCTGGCACTGTCTGGAAGGCACTGCAGGGTGGCTGTATCTGGTGGAGGGAACAGGCAGGGTGGGCAGGAGGCAGCGCCCACCTAGCAGGGACCTTCCCCCTCGGCTCCTGGAGCCCCCCGAGGGCTGCACCTCCTCCAGAACCTTCCAGCCTAGATGTGGGAACCCCACATCCTGCCTGCAGTCCTCTTCTGGTGTGGAAGGTAACAACGCCCCCAAGCGCACCACCCCAGAGCACAGAGCGCCTTCCATGCCTACTGTAGATGGGCGGGGCGGAGGCGGGAACATCCACAGTACAGGAGCTCCCGCCTGGAGCCAGCCTCAGTTCCCCTCCGTACAATGGGGATAATATTAGCACCGCCTCTTAGCGTTGCTAGGAGATGACAAGAGAGCCCACAGAGGTGCTGCAAAGCCTGGCGCTTCCTTCTCCACCCCAGGAGAGCCCCCAGGTGCCCCCTCCCATCCTCAAGGTCACCTCCCCTGGGAAACCCAAGCACATCCAGCTCCGCACCCCCACCTCCGTCGTGCTCTGCCCAGCCTGTCTCTCCTCTGCGTGCTCTACTCTCAGCTCATCCTCCTGCCTCCTGAATCTGAGGCTCAGTTGTCAGGAGGCTCTGACTCTAACAAGACTGCCATTCTCAGAGGCCGCCGCATTCCTCAGTCCCCGCAGCAGGGCGCCTCCCGCAGCCCACTCCAGCGGCGTGGACAGTCCACTGACCTCTGGCCCAAGGCCGTGCTGGTCTCCACGGGCAGACCACCACAGGGCACGTCTCTGCTTTCCAGCAGAAGAGCCTGGCAGCTGCCTGCTCCCCCTAGATTGACAATTCTGACACTCTGGCCTGGCTCTCAAGATACCTGCCAGCCTGGTCTCAGGCTCCTGGGGGCTCTCACACCCCACTAGAGCACCTGGGCTGCTCGACTCCTCCCCTCGCTGTCACAGAAGCTCTTTCCCAGAGGGCTCCCTTCCCAGGCTTACTCTTCCCGGGGCACCCTCCAGGAAGCCTTCCCCATGCCTGGTTAGTGTGACAACCCCTCTGGCTAGAAATAACCTGTTGGCCCCTCCCCTCCCCCAGCACTCTGCCCTCCAGCCCTGGCTGTAGTACACTCCCTAAGGGGCCTTAACCTCGCACTGCCCTATCAACTTCAGGGAAAGGGCTACCTGCATCCTTGACCCTCGAGGGCCCAGCTCACAATATGTGCACAGTGTGTGTCCTCCGCCACCTTCACTCCCACAGCTAGAGGCCAGGGAGCCAGTGGGCAGCCGGAGTCCCAGCATGAATCCTGCCATTCAGACAGATTTCACCTTGATACCTTTCCTAAAGGGGTTCTTGAACCTCCAGCTGCCCTGGGGAATCGGCCGTCCCCCTAGGAGATCTGGGAACCATATTCCCGGGGCCTGAACAGGAAAACTCTGGCCACGTTCCCACTGGGCAAAGACATCCACCCGACCTGCCGTGGGGAGCCCGAGGTGTCAGCTCGGATTCTTTGCAGTCAGAAAAGATCTCGGAGAGCATCGCACAGAGACTGGGAGCAAGAGGAGCCGTGTGTGTGGCTGTGGTCCTGGGTACCAGAAGGGGCTGCAGCCTCGCCGTCAATCAGCAACACTGCAGAGCACTACGGTCCTCACGTGCTGGCACTGTGCACTGTGCCTCGCAATCTGTCTACATTTCCCGTGTTCCATCTCCTATTTCCTTGTAAGACAGAAATCATAGACCCACCTTGATCTCACAGGGAGGGAATCTGAAGTCACTAGCCTGAAGTCGCACTGCTCATAGGCAGGGGACCCAGGATTCAGCCTGAGGCATAGAGGCTCACTAGCCTGTGTGTGTCCCTCACTAACCCCACACACGTTCCACTTAACACAATTTCTTGTGGAGACACTGCCATGTTTTAGTTCTTGTCGGGAGATAGGTACACAAGTATATGTAAACTGATGACCTATGCATTTTTCTGCATTTATGGTATAACTTCAATTTTAAAAGTTTATTTTTAAAAATGTTTTTGTCAGCCAGGCACAGTGGTACCCATCTGTGCTCCTAGTACTTGGATGGCTGAGGCAGGAGGATGGCAAGTTTAAGGCCAGCTTCAGCGACTTAGTGAGACCCTGTTTCGAAATAAGAAAAAGAGCTGGAAGGTGTAGCTTGAAGTACAATGCCCCTAGGCTCAATCCCCAGTACCACACACACAAAAAAAGAAAAGAAAAAGAAAAAGAAAAGAAAAAGAAAAAAAATCAAAGATTTTGTCCCAGAAATGAATATACGCTAGAGATTTTCTGAGTGTAAAATATTCATCATTAGAGTCTGAAGCAAGCTAGGTGTTTCTTATTTTCAACCATCGTTGCTTTTCAAACAGGGACTAATCCGAAGCCCTCCTAACCCTCAAGCTGGGCTCAGACAAATTCTGCTGCTGCCGGTGGCTGTCACTCAGATCACGAACATGTGCTTGCATCCACGTTCCTGGGCCAGGTGCCACCAGCCAACACTCTACTCCAGAAGCTGGCGCTGTTCTGCAGTCTTTGCAACCTTCTCCTCATCCATCCATCTGCAGGGACCAGACGGCCAAACCAGCCGCTGCACCACCGGTTAATCCCCAACTTCGTGAGGAAGCCAGGCAGCGATGTCTGAACGTTCCCATCTCTTCGCACCAGGCCAGGCTGGGCAGAGAAGCTGACTGTGTGTAAACACAGCCTTCTGCTTAGGCAGCTCCTGTGGACGCCCCCAGCCAATGGGGCCCTCTGTGGCTTTTCTCTTCCTGCCCAAAATAACCATTGGCTTCAGTGGTTCTCTGGGCATGGATGAGACTGTCGCGGAGCCTGTGAGCAGCTTGGGGACAGGATATTCATATTATCATCTCTGCATCCTCAGTGCACGAGTCACAGGTCTGTGGTATAAATCAAGCTCCTCTGTGTGGTGCCTGGGGTCACCCACGATAGAAAGCAGAAACTTGCTGTAGGAAACACAGTCTCGTCTTCCAAAAGCCACAGTTCAGTAAAAGAAATGAAATACTGCCGGGCGTGGTGGCGCACGCTTGTCATCCCAGCATTTGGGAGGCCGAGACCGGAGGATCAAGGTTCCCAGACAGCCTCAGCTACCTAGTGAGGCCCTTTGCAACTCAGTGAGACCCTGTTTCAAAAATAAAGAATAGAAAATAGGGCTGGGGGTAGAGCTTTAAGGTAGAATGCCCCTGGGTTCCAACCCCAGTACTGCAAAAAATAAATAAGTAAATAAAAATAAAATATTGAGACCAGCCAACTTACAACATAAGACAGGGAACACTAACAGTTTCAAGGAAAAGATGGAATGTCTGGAGGATGGGGATGAGATTAGAGGGAGGTCTGTTAAAAGCTTTCAAGGAAGAGGAGGCATTTGGATGGAGCACGCAGGGCGGGGCGGAAACACAATCTAGGCTGAGAAGTTGCATGAAACAAGTCCCAGTGGTTGGAAGGGCCAGGGGAGGGTCAGGAGGCTGCGAACCGCACCTGCTACACTGAGAGTTGAGGCCGGAGCTGGGAAAGGCGGACGGGTCCAAGGAGAGCCTCGAATGCCATACCAATCACTTCTGTGCTGTGACACTCAACCAATTAGCCACACGTGACTATTTAAAGTTTAAAGAAACAGAAGCTGGCTGTGGTGACACATGTCAGTAACCCTAGAACTTGGGCGGCTGAGACAGGAGGATCGCAGGTTTGAGGCAAGCCTCAAGAATTTAGTGAGGCCCTCAGCAACTTAGTGAAACCCTGTTTCCAAGTTAAAAAAAAAAAAAAAAAAAAAAGAGGGCTGAGGGTGCAGTTTGGAGGTAGACTGCTTCTGGCCACAAACCCTAGCACCACATACACATGCACAAAATGGAATAAAATGTAAAATTCCTAGCTACAAAAAAAAATAAAAAAAAATTGTAGTCACATGTGGTTAGTGATTGGCATATTGGACCGTGCAAATTTAGAACATTCCATTGTTACACATAGTTCTCCTGGTCGGCAGTGGAAGATGATGGCAGAGAGTCCAGAGGACTTGGGGCAGAGGCATGGCACGATGAGAGCTGGGCTTGAGGAAGACCGAGTGGTCCCCGGTTAACCGTAGGTGGCGGGAGAAAAGGAAGATTCCAGAACCAGAGTGAGACATTACAACGATCCAGGTGAGATTAAAAAAAAAAAAAAACTTCTTTTCCTTCCGCTCATCTCTGATTATTGGTAAGCAAAGGAATAATTCTCAAAGTATAATCCCTGGCCCAGCAACATCACCTGGGAGCCCTCTTTTTTTTTGGGGGGGGGGATTTACTGGGAATTGAGCCCAGGGACAGTCTACTACTGAGCTACTCCCCAGTTCTTTCTAGAATTTTATTTTTATTTTAGGAGTATTGAGGGGCTGAACCCAAGGGTGTTCTACTACTAAGCTACACCTCAATCTTTTATTTCTTATTTTGAAACAGGATATTATTAAGTTACTGTATGCTGGCCTCAAACCTGCAATCCACTTTTCTCAGCCTCCCAAGTATGGAATTACCTGGGAACTCTGTAGTGTCCAGATCCTCAGGCTGCGCCTAGAGACCTAGTGAGCCAGGACCTGGGGGGCCGGCACAGCGACCGGAGCTTCCGCAGGGCCGTGTTCCAATGCGCGCCCAGGTTTGGGATCTACAGTGCAGAGGCTCGGAGTCCACAACTGACTGTCCTCAGGAGTCAGAGTCCTGGCTTCATAGTCAGGCTCAGCCACCTCCTAGATATGTCTACTCTCCTCGTGCTTTAGGGCTAAGTCACAAGTCATAGAAGAGTGCTGGACTTGGAGTAAATGTCCAACGAATGTCACCTATCACTTTTAGTCCTCCTTTCATCTCAACTCCCTTAATTCCTTCCACATCCAACGGGGCAGCATCCAGCTGTTAGCCATGATCTCTGCCTGCTCATCATATGGCTCTCCCACTGCGTTTATTCTTCTCCGGAAGTTCCTCTCCCAGAAGGCAGAGGGCCTTCCTACGTGAAGGGAAGAAAGTCACAGCACCCAAAGAGGTGGATTTAACCGTCGTGAACTGAGCTTTCTCTAAGGGAGCGCATCTCTGCGATGCCCACCAGTGTCCTCTGCGAGTCCACCAGGGAATGGGAAGGTCGGAAGACCATGCTCAGCGGCCACTGCACAGACCCCCGACCCTGACCCGTCCAGCCCTAACCAGCCACGAGGGCATGGCAAAGGGCGCTGTGCTCTGAGGAAGATGCCGTCTGGGTGTCAGGGCTGGGCATCAAGAAACCTAGACTGCAGGGAGGCCATGGGGGAGCAGGCTTATAATCCCAGTACTTGGGAGGCTGAGATAGAAGGATTGCAGGTTGGAGGACAGCCTCAGCAAGTGCTGAGACTCTTGTCAACCTACAAGACCCTGCTTCATATTGAAACAAACAAACAAACATAGGGCTGGGGTGTAGCTCAGAGGTCGAATGCCCCTGGGTTCAGTCCAAGAAGAAGAGGGAGGAGAAGGAGAAGAAGAAACCTAGATTGTGGCCATGGTCTCAGATCTTGGGCAGTCGTTTTCCTCTGGATTTGGTTTTCTCACCTATACCATGAGCAGGTTGGACTAACATAGTTTTTAAGCTTCCATGGATCACAATTTCTTTTGAAAATGTAATGCAAACTGCAGAACTTCTCCCAGGAAAAGTACACTGTGGGCATGTACACAGACACACATTATGTGCACGTACACACACACTTCCCACCCTTATTATAATTAATTATAATTATAATTCAGACATCAAGAAACTTCATGAGACCCTCCCATAGACCACCTTCTGGGTCTAAGGACACTTGATTAAGAAACTTGAACTAGGAGCTAGGCATGGTGGCACATGTCTGTAATCCCAGTACTTGGGAGGCTGAGACAAGAAGATTGTAAATTCAAGGCAAGCCTCAGCAATTCTGTGAGACCCTCAATGATTTATTGAGACCCTATTGCAAGATAAAAAGATAAAATAAAAAGGGCTGGGGCTTCAGCTTAGAGGTAGAATGCCCCTGAGTTCAACCTCTGGAACCAGAAAAGAAAAGATGACACGACAAGAAACTTTGGATTGGGTCTATAATCATCCATGATAACCCGGGCGTGGTGGCGCACGCTTGTGATCCCAGCATTCGGGAGGCTGAGACCGGAGGATCGCAGTCCGCCGACAGCCTCAGCTCCTTAGTGAGGCCCTCCGCAACTTAGCGAGACCCTGTTTCAAAATAAAGAAAAAATAGGGGGTATAGCTCGGGGATCGAATGCCCCTGGGTTCCATCCCCAGACCCACACACACAAAAATCTATGGTAAGAAGTCAGCTGTATTTTATATGTTGTGTCTAATTTAAAGGAACCCTACATTAAAGACTGCACCCAAAGTAACGAGCCTTGAGATGGGCTTTAGTGGACACAACTGTTGACCGGCCGGTTGCCATGCTTCTCTCCAGGCCAGTCCCGTGTCATATTGCCGGGCGCCCTCCTGCTCCCCAGGCCCCCACCCGGCTCAGCAGCGAGTGAGCACGTGGACCTGAGACACCCCGCCCCCACCGGTGTCTGCTGCCTCCTAGGAGTAGACAGATTGTCCCCGGCTAGGAGAGAACAGAGGGGGGGAGCCTGGTCTGCCTCTGGTGCCCCCACCCCAAATGAATAAAGGAAGCCAATGAATAAAGAGGTGCCCCGTGCTACCCACCCTCTACACACACACACACACATCCTCCCTTCAGTAACCACAGCCAGAGGACGGTCCCTCCAGGCACCTGGCGGTACAGCCCCTGGGAACAGACACGAGTTATTTTTAGGGGCCTAGTGACGGCACAGGAGTGAGAGCCGATCGCGGCCAGAGCCCCCACGGCCCCACCCATGCCGATGAGTCCCTGCCCACCCGTGAATGGGCCGTCTGTCAGCGTGGCCAGGAAGGACCGCCAACCTCCAGGATGAACGTCTTGGATCGGGGACCACACTGATGGCACCAGGCTGAGCCCAGGGCCACACTGGCTGCCCTGACCGGTCCAGGCGGGCCCCTCAACGCGCCCCCCCAGGCATCCAGGGGTGCTTTAGAGAGGCTGTTGATGCTCTTCCCCCTCTGTGCACCCCAACACCTTTGCAGTCTGTTTATTAAGGAATGATCACCCAGGATATTGAACAGACTGGTACACTGGCAACACAGCTATCAACTACTTTCATCTTCCTGAGGGCACGTTGAAAAGTACAAGACAGCAGGTTCGAAGTCAGCCTCAGCAACTTAGTGAGGCCCTCCTCAATTTAGCGAGACCCTGCTACAAACTAAAAAGTAAAATAGGGATGGAGGTGTAGCTCAGAGCTAGAATGTCCCTGGGTTCAATCCCCAGTACAGAGGAAGAGAGAGAGAAAGGAGAGAGGGAGGGAAGGAGGGAGGAAAGAAAGAAGAAAAATACTTGACCTGAGAGAGACCTCTAGCAAGACCCTGTTTCAAAATAATAAACAAAATAGCGCTAGATGTATAACTCGGGGCTAGAATGCCTCTGTGTGCAATCTCCAGTACCAATACATAAATACAAAAGAAAAGAAAAGAAAGCCGGGCATGGTGGCACACACTTGTAATCCCAGCATTTGGGAGGCTGAGACGGGAAGATCGTGGCTCGAGGACAGCCTCAGCTACTTAATGAGGCCCTTTGTCACTCAGTGAGACCCTGTTTCAAAATAAAGAATAAAAATAGGACTGGGGGTATAGCTTGGAGGTAGAATGCCCCTCAGTTCTATACCCAGTACTGCCAAAAAAAAAAAAGAAAAAAGAAAAAAGAAAAGGAAGAAGAAAAGGAAAAAGAAAAAAAGAAAAAGAAAAGACAGGAGACAGAAAATAGTAGTACGAAACATATCCAATTTCTATTAAGTATGCATAAGAAAAAGCAAACTGAAAGAAGACATTTTTAAATTGTTACCATAGATTGTTTTATGATAGTGGAATTATTTTTTCATGCTTGTTTGAGTTTTGCTTTGTTGCTTATTTTCCAGTGTATGTGCGTGAACATATATTATTAATATAAGAATAACAAGAAAGGCCCTTTCCTGCTTCTCACTCAAGCTTTCGGCCTGAACCAGCAGAAACCCTTCCTGAAGCTGCGCTAGGCTAGGGGCTCCTGCCTTTCCACCATGGCGGCCCCCGTGGACCCCCTCGGCTCCGTCTCTGGCTTTGAGCTTTGCTGCCCTTCTTAGTGATCCCTGGAAGTTTCACTAATTGGGGACGCATCCGGCAGATCCCACAGTCCTCTGACACAGGCCCCCACAGCGGAAGCCACTCCAGGGCTCCCTGTCTCTGAGTCTACCCCAGAGAGTGTCCAATTCCCTCATTTTACAGTAAGGGAAAAATTACTATAATAAAGATCAGAGTGTAGTGGTCCCTCACATTTACACTTTCCTTTTCATTTATTTATTTTTTTATTTTGTGGTACTAGGGATTGAATGAATCCAAGGGTATTCTATCCTTGAGATACACCCCAATCCTTTCTTTACAAAAAAAAATTTTGTTGTTTTGAAACGATCTCACTACTTGCCGAGGCTGGCTGCAAGCCTGCAACCCTCCTGTCTCAGCCTCCCAAGTACTGGGATTACAGGCGTGTGCCACCATGCCCGGCTTGATCTTTCTTTTTATAGAGCACTTTCTTATACACAGTTCGCCTAGCCCTTACAATGGCTCTGACCCAATCTAAGATGAAGAACTGAAGCCCAGTAAGTTTAGGAGCAAACACTTGCTGAAGGTCACTGTGAGCCACAATTCAAATGCAGGTCTGATTCCAACATATAAGGAGTTAAATGGGAGAGATGAACAGGTTATCCTGAGCACACTGGTCTCTGCGGGGGCCACAAGCTCCAGGGCCCCTCCCTGCCCCTTCCTCTCTTCCCAGCCCCAGTGGCTCCCAGTGGCAGCACCCCCACCCTGCCCGAGCCCCACAAAAGCCCATCTGGGGCCACGTGCCCTGCATCTCCACACCAGCCCATCACTCCTCCCAGTCTGGCAATGGGTCCTGCTGCCTCCTTGGGTCTCCTAGCAACGAGCCATCCTGCAGCGCCACTCTCTCCGCCTCTGGGCTCTTTCAGCTCTGGCCTATCTCACCAAGAGAGGGGACAGCTGGCCGGCTCCTCTCAAGGAGGTGATGGCACCCACATGTGGGAGGAGGGCAGGCAAGAAGATGGGGTCAACCTGCATGGCCTCCACTTGGGGCTACTGGCTTCTGCTGCACTGACAATTTATTGAGCTTCTGGATATCTGCTGACTGAGACAAAGAAAGAAAAAAGCCAAAATCTGGGGCATGAATTATAATAGATTCCAATTTATTTTTCTATTTTTTAAATATATGGATTCTTCCCACCAGAATACCTAAAATTTAGCCAGGTGCAGGCTTGTAATCCCAGTAACTTGGGAGGCTGAGACAGGAGGATCACAGGCTCAAAACCAACCTCCGCAACTTAGTGAGGCACTTAGAAACTTAGCGAGACCCTGTTTCAAAATAAAAAATAATAGAGCCGAGCGTGGTGGCGCACGCTTGTAATCCCCACGCTTGGGAGGTGGATACAGGAGGATCGCACAGGTTCAAAGCCAGCCTTAGCTGGCTTAAGAGATCCTGTTTCCAAATAAAATATAAAATAGGT
This sequence comes from Muscardinus avellanarius, assembly GCF_963383645.1. Taxonomy (NCBI): domain Eukaryota; kingdom Metazoa; phylum Chordata; class Mammalia; order Rodentia; family Gliridae; genus Muscardinus; species Muscardinus avellanarius. The sequence goes on from NC_137805.1 coordinate 43,029,554, forward strand.
CTGGGAGTGTAGCCCGGAGGTAGAAGGCCCCTGGGTTCCATCCCCAGTACCACCAAAAAAATAATAATAAATAATAATAATAATAATAATAATAATAGGTCTGGGGATGTAGCCCAGAGGTAGGACGCCCCCGGGTTCCATCCCTCATGCCCCATATACAAAAAAGAGAAAATACCAACTGTTCAAAATAACTATAAAAACATCAACAGCAAAGATTGTGTTGATTCTTGCTCACAACCACCCCTGAGAAGTAGACACTATTATCCCCATTTTACAGATAATAAAACTAACACCCAACTTGCCTAAAGACACTTAGCTAATAAAGGCTTTAACAAGTGTGTCCAACCCCAACATGTATGCTTGGACCAGTGCATCTCTAAGAAACCATCTGGTTCGGTTTCTTCCTGCACACGTGGGGAAACTGAGAGCCCGAGAGGGGAGGGACGCGCAGCCAGCGTGTGTTGATCTGCTGAGCAGCTACCGGGTGTGAAGCACTGAGGCGGGCTGTGAGTGAGGAAGAGTCGGGTCTTTCACATCGCTGAATTCATTATATGGTCTTTTCTACCTTTCTACATATTTGACATGTTCATAATAAACAGATATAAAAAAAGAAGACAGAAAGGTGGCTGGTGAGCATGCAAATTTTAAGTATGACTTGAATTAATAAAACCACCCATATTTGGGGATTTTTTTTCTGATAGTTTTGTTTTTGCAGTACTAGGGATTGAACCCAGGACCTCATAAATGCTAGGCTATACCAATGAGCTACACACCCCCAACTCCCCCCTTTTTTTTTGGTCGTATTAGGGGTGGAACCAGGGTATTCTACCTCCGAGCTGCACCCCCAGCCCTATTTTTTATTCTTTATTTTGAAACAGGGTCTCACTGAGTTGCAAAGAGCCTAAGTAGCTGAGACTGTCCGTGAACCACGATCCTCCGGTCTCAGCCTCCCAAACGCTGGGATTACAAGCGTGCGCCACCGCGCCCGGCTCCCCCATCCCTTATTACTGTTTGAGACAGGGTCTCACTGAGTTACCAAGGCTGTCCTCAAATGTGCAACCCTCCCGCCTCAGCCTCCAGAGTTTCTTGTATTACAGGAACGCACCACCATGCCTGGCAGCTTTGACAAGTGTGTGTGTGAGTGTGTGAGCGTGTGTGTGCGCGTGTGTGTGCGTGTGTGTGTGTGTGTTACTAGAGATAGAACCCAGGGGTGTTCTACCTCTAAACTACACCCCTAACCCTTTTTTATATTTTGTTTTGAAATGTATCTCACTAAGATACCACACACTGGCCTTGAACCTGCAATTCTCTGATCTCAGCCTCACAAAAGCTGGGATTGTAGACATGCACCACCATGCCTGGCTCACTTTGGTTAGGAAAAGGCAAGTGTTCTGGAACCTACTTGGTAGCCTCTTTCTCCATCTTGAGAGACAGACAGACAGATAGACAGACACAGAGAAAAGAGAGAGAGGAAGGGAGGGAGAAAGGGAGGGAAAGTGTGTGTGTGTGTGTGTGTGTGTGTGTGTGTGTGTGTGTGTGTGTGTGTGTGTGTTTTACTGGGGATTGAACCCAGGGCCATTCTACCTCCAAGCTATACCCCTAGCCCTTTTTATTTTTTGTTTTGAAACAGGGTCGTGCTAGGTTCTCAAGAGTCTTGCTAAACTGCTGAGATTAGCCTGGAACCTGCGATTCTCCTGTCTCAGCATCCCGAGTACTAAAATTATAGGCATGTGCCACCATGCCTGGCTCTACAGAATGTTCTCTAGAAAATTCTGTCGTTGCCAGGAAATCAGTGAGTTAGGGGAACTTGCCTCCTGGGTCCCCCAGTCTGGCGGGGTGCTCCGCCCTCCCACACTGCCTCCTTGGCGGGTGCAGTGTCTCTGCCCCCAAGGAGGTGATCCTCTGGGGCTGGGTCTCAGAGGATCCACATGAGGCAGGATGAGACTCCATCGGCCACTGGGCGAGAGGCAGCTACAGATACAGAGGACTCTGATTGGAGCACAAATCAGGCCTCCCTCTGCAGGTGTCCAGCTCACTACAACTTCCTGGCACTCAGAGGGCCTTTATAGTTACCAGAGGGCAGGATCACAGACAAGCAGGAGGGATGTGGAGATGTGAGCCAGGGCGAGAAACACAGACAGAAAACTGTAGGGACGGGTGGAGACAGAGGCCACTGGGAGGCAGCACCTCACGCCAGTTAAAAGCGGGCCCTTGGCAGCAGGGCTGCGCTCCCCCTGCTCCAGGGCTTCCTGGCTGACACTGAGCAAATAACCACCTTCTCCGAACCTTCATTTTCTCTCCTGCTAATTGGGCCTAGTTCTACCTACCACATACAGTGGCTCCAGGGACAGAATGGGGCCATATATACCATGTGCTTAACCTACTTCCCAGCACTTGATGAGCACACAATAAATAGTGGCTTTTAAAAAATGCTAATCATGAGCCGGGCGTGGTGGCGCACACTTGTAATCCCCGTGCTTGGGAGGCTGAGACAGGAGGATCGCACGGGTTCGAAGCCAGTCTCAGCTACTTAGTGAGGCTCTCAGCAATTTAGTGAGACCCTGTTTCCAAATAAAATATTTTTAAAATAGGTCTGGGAGTGTAGCCTGGAGGTAGAATGCCACTGGGTTCCACCCCCAGTATCACACACACACAAAAAAAGTATAAAATAGGTCCGGGAGTATAGCCCAGAGGTAGAAAAGCCCCTGGGTTCCACCCCCAGTACCACAAAAAAAAGTCTATTGATAGCAAAATGTAGTACACACACACACACACACACACACACACACACACACACACTGGAATATCATTCAGCCTTAGAAAGAAATGAGATTCGGATACATGCGACAACAGGAACAAACCTTGAGAACCCATCCACAAAAAAGACAAATGCTGTATGATTCCACGTATACAGGTATCCAGCCATATTCACAGACACAGAAGGTAGCCTGGAGCTGGTCATGGTATGGGGGAGGGGGAAGGAGGAGTTGTTGTTTAGTGGATATAGTTTCAGTTTTCCAAGACAAAAAACTCTGGAGATGGGTGGTAGTGATAGTTGCACAATGAGAACAGACTTTAATACTGCTGAACTGTACACTTAAAAATCAGCAAGCAGCAGGGCGTGGTGGCACGTGCTATGATCCCAGTACTTGGGAGACTGAGAGAGGAGGGTCATAGGTTCTAAGCTAGCCTCAGCAACTTAGCAAGATCCTGTTTCAAAATTTAAGATAGCCAGCCAGACGTAGTGGCGCACACTTGTAATCCCAGCATTCGAGAGGCTGAAACAGGAGGATTGCGGTTTGCAGACAGCCTCAGCTACTTAGTGAGGCCCTTTTCAACTCAGTGAGATCTTGTTTCAAAATAAAGAATAAAAACACAGGGCTTGGAGTATAGATCAGAGGTAGAATGCCACTGGGTTCCATCCCCAGTACCACACACACACAAAAAAAAAAAAAAAAATTTAGGAAAGCCAGACATGGTGGCACATACTTGGGAGGCTGAGACAGGAGGATCACAGGTTCTTGACCAGCCTCAGCTATTTAGTGAGGCCCTCCGCATCTTAGTGACAGCCTGTTTCAAAATAAAGAATAAAAAATAGGGCTAGGGTCATAGCTCAGAGGTAAAATGCCCCTAGGTTCAATCCCCAGTACCACAATAAATAAAGAAAGAAAATAAATAAATAATCCTGGTGTGGTGGCACACGCTTGTAATCCCAGCATTTGTGAGGCTAAAACAGGAGGATCGTGGTTTGCGGACAGCCTCAGCTACTTAGTAAAGCCCTTTGCAACTCAGTGAGACCCTTTTTCAAAATAAAGAATAAATAATAGGGCTGGGAGTGTAGCTCAGAGGTAAAATGCTCCCGGGTTCCATCCCCAGACCCGCAAAAAAAAAAAAAAAAAAAAAAAAAAACTTCATATTTAAAGTGCTAAACAGAAAAATGAACAAGAGAATAAAAGAAAACAGATAAAGCCAGAGAAATAGAATTGAATAAGAGTATGTTGACAAGGTGATCCAAGGGGCCTGGGTTACAGCCCTAGCTCCATCACTCCCTGGAGTCAGCTTATCAGTTGCCACTACTGTTTTTTTGTTGTGTTTTGTTTTATTTTTTGTGATACTGGGGGTAGAACCCAGGGGCTTTCTACCTCTGGGCTATACTCCCAGACATATTTTATACTTTATTTGGAAACAGCGTCTCACTAAGTTGCTGACAGCCTCACTCAGTAGCTGAGGCTGGCTTCGAACCTGTGCGATCCTCCTGTCTCATCCTCCCAAGTGATGGGATTACAAGTGTGCGCCACCACGCCCGGCTGCTACTACTGTTTTCTCTTCTATAAGGCCTGCCTCTGCTAGTTATTGAGTATAGAATGAGAAAAATATAAATAAATGAGATTGCTATAAAGTATATACCAATAAGTGATATCTAGTATTATTACTGGTATCTTTTCTCTGTGTGTGGGAATGGGGACTGAACCAATGGGCATTCTACCTCCAAACTATACCCCCAGCCCCCCCACACACACCTTTTTTTTTTAGGTACTGGGGATGGAACCCAGGGAATTCTACCTCCAAGCTACACCCCAGTCCTATTTTTTTATTATTATTTATTTTGAAAGAAGATCTCACTGAGTTGCAAAGGGCCCAAGCAGCTGAGGCTGTCCTCCAACCACAATTCTCCTGTCTCAGCCTCTCAAATGCTGGGATTATAAGCACCCACCACCGTGCCCGGCTCCCCCAGTCCCCTTTTAATTTTTATTTGGAAATGGGTCTCACTAAGTTGCTAAGGCTGGATTCAATACTGCAGTCCTCCTGTCTCAGACTCCCAAGTACTAAGATTACAGGTATACGCCACCATGCCCAGGTGTGTGTGTGTGTGTGTGTGTGTGTGTGTGTGTGTGTGTGTATAGCGTGTATATATAGAGAGAACTGGGCATGGTGGCGCACGCTTGTAATCCCTGCACTTGGGAGGTGGAGACAGGAGGATCGTGCAGGTTTGAAGCTAGCCTTGCTGGCTTAAGAGACCCTGTTTCCAAATAAAAAAGTATAAAAATAGGTCTGGGAGTGTAGCCCGGAGGTAGAAGGGTTTCCAGGAACCCCAGTATCACCAAAAAAATATATATATATATGCATATGTATATATATCTGTATGTATATATATATATATATATATATTTAGACATAGACACATGCATGCATGCATACATACATACAGTATGTATGTGTTACTGGAGATTGAACCTAGGGGCATTTTACCTCTAAAATGGGAGCTATGCCCCCAGCCCTATTTTATTTTTTGTTTTGAAACAGGGTTTAAGTTGTAGAGGTCCTTAGTAAGTAGCTGAGGCTACCCGCAAACCTGCGATCTTCCTGTCTCTGCCTCTCAACTACTGGGATTACAGGCGTCCGCCACCACACCTAACTTACTATTATCGTTAACACTGTGTCTGTTGTATGTTGCTGTGCACACGCGTACTAAGCACACTACCACTGAGCCCACAGGCTGTGCTCTTAGCGGGTCGCAAGAAGGAACGTGGGTCTCAAAGCCTTAGCGCCCTCAGTTGCCCCCATGGAGTCGTGGCGAGTTACAGGTGGCAAGGACCCCATTTTACAGGCCACATTCGCTGCAGGGATGCGTTCCCGGGCTTGGAGCAGGCGGTAAGAACTGTGGGAGCACTTTTTGACCCCTGAAAGAACAGGCCTCTTGACCCTGCTGACATGAGCGGGAACACGAGCTCTATGCTCCAGGAAGGCGTTGTGCATAGATTTGAGGGGAGCCAAGAGGCTCCTCCAGGCCCCAAACACCAAAACGCGGCCGGTCTCAGCCAGAATTGGGCCCGTGGCCGGCCAGGCCTGAAGCAAGCCAGAGCTCGGTGTGTCCGACCCCGTCAGCTGCAGCAGCCAGAGTGGCGCTGTGGGCACCGCTCGGGGCCCTCTCACCAGCTACATAATAAAGTAATTACGGGATTAGGGATTAAATTAGTCACTTGTGTAATTATTTTCCTTAGAACAAGAGCAGAGAGGGCCTTTTTAAAGAGTGGCTCCTTGGCCCTCCGAGAGTATTCACGCAGTCACAGATGAGTGTATGTTCGTGCACGTGTGCGCACACGCGCGCACACAGCAGCGATGGTGCCAGGGAGCAAGCTCAGGGCTTCGAGCTGCGGTGCCTCACCTTGGGTCCCCGCATACCCGTCCTGACCCCGAAGGCCAGGGTGACATTCCCCAAAGCCTGCCTCCCGGAACACTTTTGCCACGGCCTCAGAGGAGCACTGTGTCCTCTCGGGACGCTCGTCCTGGAGAACCTAGTAGAACAATCTCTTTTGTTCCTCCCAGGCAAAGCACGTTAAACATGGGTCCTGAGCCCTCCCTCCAGCTTGGCAGTTGGTGGTGGATTCCAGCAGGCCCTGGGCTGCGCTGACCCAGAGGTCCCCCTGGTATTGGCTGCCATGGTACCAGAAGAATGCCCCCTCAAAGATGTCCTCATCCTGGCATTTGCGAATGTTACCTTGATGGCAAAAGGGACTTTCCACATGTGAGCAGATGACGGATTTTGAGCTGAAGAGCTCATCTTGGATTACGCAGGTAGTGCAGCTGTGTACAGGAGGGAGGGCGGCCTTCGTAGAGAGCCACGAGCCAGGCCCGGGGGGGGATCATGAGGCCAGAGAAGGGAAGGTGCGGGTTCTTTCCTGCCAGCCTTGATTTTTGCCCCAGAAAAGTAGACTTTTAGATTTCTGAAATTCCAGAACTCTAAGATAATATTTTGGGGTTTGTTTTGTTTTGTTTGTGGCACTGGGGATCCTGGAAACCCTTCTACCTCCGGGCTATACTCCCAGACCTATTTTATATTTTTATTTGGAAACATGGTCTCTTAAACCAGCAAGGCAGGCTTCGAACCTGCGCGATCTTCCTGTCTCCGCCTCCCAAGCGCAGGGATTCCAAGTGTGAGCCACCGCGCCCGGCGTAATATTTTGGGGTTTTTTGTTTTTTGTTTTTTTCGGATCTGGGGACGGAACCCAGGGGCATTCGACCCCTGAGCTACACTCCCTGCCTAATTTTTTTTTTTTTTTTTTTTTGAAATGGGGTCTCACTGAGTTGCAGAGAGCCTCACTAAGTAGCTGAGGCTGTCCACGAATCGCGATCCTCCGGTCTCAGCCTCCCAAATGCTGGGATTACAAGCGTGCGCCACCACGCCCGGCTAGTATTTTGGTTTTTTTGAGCCACTAAGTATGTGGTCACTTGTTAGGGCAGCCTCCTAAGGAGGGATCCCTGGAGCCACTTCCCCTCCAGGTTGAGGCCCTCAGTGAAACTCTCCTACAACAACCAGCTGGGGAGACTCACTAGGGCCAATGGCCCGTCAGTGCACCTCTGCGAAATGGCCTGGGGGCCCAAGCACCTAACCCACAGAGCCAGGAGAAGGCTCTGGAGGAGAGAGGGCGACCCAACTGTATAACCCCACTCGTGGCCTCGGCCCCGCCAACATATCCTTCAGCCTAGCACATCCACCACACAGCCAAGCCGGGGAGCCCAGTGTCAGGGAAAGAAGCCCCTGAGAGTCGGGAGGCCTAGCTCTGACTGGGGGTCACACCCTGCCTGTCCTCTGTCATCGTGGCTCCAGTGTCTATGGAGGGCTTGGGTCAAAGGCCAGGTCAAGGCCTACATGGATAGAGAGCCACAGAAAGACCCTTGAGGCGACGCAGCGTGGGTAAGGGGCCTGGTGTGAACCAGGGCGGCCCCACATCCCCCCCCTTGCCTCCCCTAGAGTGAACGAGGGCCCACAGAGCAGGGTGGGGAACCGCCCCCGCCCCACTCACAAAGACCCAGCTCTTAAGAGGCTGTGGGAAGTCAGAGCAGTTCCTGCCCATCCTGCCGGTGCTGGGGTTTAAGTGCCCCAGTGGTCTGGCAGGTTTACCGAGTACCTCCTGTACGGTATTCACAGCCGCTGACCCAAATTCCCTCCCTGGGCGCCGCCCTGAGAGACCAAGAGCTCAAAGAGGCGTTGATGCGCCGTCCACTGCAGCAACTTCAAAAGCAAACACCTGGAGACACCGTGAAAGTCCGTAGGCAGGAAATGGCGTGAGTCCACCTGGGATGCTCCGCGGAGACCCAGCAGGCGGCTCCCCAGACATCCGTGAGTGGGACGCGGCCGGCGGCTGTGCACCAAGGGCAGAGCAAGCCGGAAGGCGAGGCACCAAACTCCGGATACTCGGGAGTCGCTGTTTTATTCTTACTTTATTTTTTTGTCGTTGTGTATGTTTCTGGGAACTGAACCCAGGAGCATTCTACCTCTGAGTTACACCTCAGCCCCCTCCCCATCTTTTTGAAACAGGGTCTCTCTGAGTTGCTGAAGGTCTTGCTAAGTTGCCCAGGCTGGCCTCAAACCTGTGATCCTCCTGTCTCAGCCTCCCAAGTATTAGGATTACAGGCATGGGCCACCTTACCAAGCTAGGGATAATGGAATCATTTTTTTCTCCTCCTGTTCTCCAAAATCTGTGTCTTATGTTATTACTTTTGTAATGAAAGAAAAGTATTAAAAAACAACAATAGCAGCTGCAGAGGGGCCCTGCGGGACTCACGCTGAGCAGTGAAGGAGAGAGGAAGAGGTGCGGGAGAGCGGAGAGAGAGGTACGGGAGAAGCCAGGGACAGCCGAAAGGCTGCAGGTTCTGCAGGCCAAGCAAAGGGCCTGGTGTGGCCGGAGCCTGGTGCGCCTTGCCTGCCCCACCACCCCTGCTCTCCGTGCAAACCAGGCTCCAAGAAGAATCCAATGCTTGACCTTCCCCACCAGGGAATCTGACAGAGCACCCCACCACGACCATTGTCCCCAGGAGTGGCATCTACAAGGTAAACCAGGCCCAGGAGAATCAGGAAGTGCCAAGCCCAGCCCAGCCCAGGCAAATGAGCGGGCCTCCTGTGGCCTGCATGGGGCTCTGCTGGTCATGATTGGTGTTTCCGTGGGGACCCACCTACGCCCTCTAATGCGCACACAGTCGTACACACATCCAAGTGGTGCCCACTCACTTCCTGGCCCACCCGCCGCCTGTGGAGACATGTCCCTTAGCTTCTGGATCTCTGGGATGTCAGCTGCAAGCCCGGCAGCCGCTCCCTGACACTCACCCAGCCCGCCCCGGCCCGCCTTCTCCCTCTCCTGAGAACCTGCTCCCTTTCCTCCTACTCCTGCCCACCGCATCCCAGCCCACAGGCAGACCCGCCCAGGAGGTGAGGACCCCAGCAGGCCCAGTCGGCCCTCAGTGTCCCTCTGCTTCCCACCACGCCTGTGCTGGACAGGGGCCAAGCGTGGGCTGCGGCAGGGCCCAGAGGTGGAGGGAGGCTGGTCACAGGGCTCAGCACTGCGCCCAGCACTGAAGGCCAATGACCCAAGAAGCCGCCTCTGACCCGCAATCAAATGAGTCGTAAGAAGGGGAGCTGAGTCACTCCCGGGTTCCCCGTCACCACCCATTCTAGGAACCGATGCTGCTGCGCCCTGCGCTGCGCCCACAGCCCAGATGCACAACGGGTGGGTCGCGTCCTCCAGGTCAGCCCCGGGCAATGAGCTCGGCTGCCGAGCGAGGCCAGCACCAATTAGGCTGCCCCTTTACTGGCAATGAGCTCAGTGTCATTACTTTGCTCCATTTTCAGCGCATCTGAAAAATCCTCATCGGAGGCCCCTGGAGAATCTTAAAAGTGTTATTCAAACATTAGCGCTGACACAGGCCTCCCCCACTCCGGCATCATCTGCCCAAGGCAACGCTTTTCTCTCCCTGCTTTTTGGCACTGACGGGAATGAGCAGAATCTAAGGACAGGCGTGTGGCACCAGGGTCCCGCCCGCCCGAGGAGCCGAGGACCTCTCCTCCGCGCCGACTCGCCCCACGTCCTTGAATTTTACAGGAGACACACCAGGGGAGGGGACTTGGGCCTCCTGTGCGGGAGGCCTGTCATCTTGTCACTCTTGGTGACAGCCCCACGAGGTGGCATTATTATTCCTATTATAGATGTGGAAACTGCAGTTGAGTTACCCTCAAGGTCACCTAGCCAACAAGGGGCCGAGTTAGGCCAGGACCCGGCCCTCAGAGCTCCAGGCCTCCTGCTTGCCGCCCGCCAGAAACGGAGCCCCTCACTCGCTGCTCCTCCCCTCACTCGCTGCTCCTTGCTGCTTACCCTGAGCAGCGTCCAGGTGGAGGAAGGAGGACACGAGGGGCTGCGGCACTTGAGGCTTCCTAGGCTGTGGCCTGCCTAGGAGAGACGGCAAAACAGTGCTAAGGGCTGGCTGTAGCTCCTGTTCTCACCTGCTCCTTAGAAGGGAACCCACAAGACAGATTATGGTCAGAGTCTGGCTACGGAAGGTCAAAGGGGAGAGGATCGGCCTCCGCAGTCAGGGAAGTCAGATTAGAAAACTAGAGCTTAGCCTGGTGATTCGATTTGTTTATTTGTTTGTTTGTTTGTTTAGTGCTGGGGACTGAAGTCAGGAATAGTCTACCTCCAAGTACACCCCCCAGACCTATTTTATTTTTTATTTGGAAACAGGTTCTCACCAAGTTGCCAAGACTGCTTTGAACCTGAGAACCTCCTGTCTCAGCCTCCCAAGTACTGGGATTACAGGTGCATGCCGCCACGCCTTGCTCAATGATCTCATTTTTACAGAAAGGGAAACTGAGGCCCAGGAAGGAGAAAGGACCTGCCCGTGGCCAGGAGTGGGTCTACGGCTGTGTCAGGATTAGAATGCAGGTCTCCCAGCTCTCAGATTAGCTTTCCTGGGCCCAGAAGAGCGCAGGGCTGGAGAGGTGCTGTCTGAGATAAATGTGTGAGCGCATAAACAAGGGATTGGCCGTGGGGCACAGGCACCCACGCCGCCGTGCTTCCATGGGGACCCCAGCCTCACTCTGCTCTCACCCATGGGAGGTGTAGGCAGAGGGAGGCCCTTCATTCACCAAAGCTCAAGCTCTGCCGAGCCAATCAGGGCCCCGGGAAGGAGGCAGAAACTTTGGTTCCCTTGGCAACTCAGACAAAGGCATCTTCTCAGCACCGCCAGCAGCTGGATAGAAATGCAGACTCGATTCCACCCACCAGACAGGGCTGGCCGCTCCTCTTCTCAGAAGGACGGGATACACCGGTCCTTTTGGCTGTAGCTCCCAATCTCTATCAGGCCTCTGGCCCATCTCAGATGTGGAGGGGGGGGGGGGCTTGAGTTGGAGCCCAGGTCAGTGGTGGGACCTTCTCCAGTCACCTGGGGCCACTGCCACCAGCTTGTGCCTAGAGATGGGCCAGAGGATGGTGCAGATGTTCGTCAGTGCGTCACCCCAGGCCCCCTGCCGATGCGTGCCAGCTAGAAGTGAGGCAGCCAGGCTGAGGCCTGGCTCCGGCATCCAAGCACACCTGCATCTGAGCAAGTTCTCTCCCCTTCTCCTGGGGCCACCACAACCTCAGGTTCCCAGACCATACTCATCAAACAAATAACGGGAGAGGGAATGGCAGGAGCCTTATACCACTTTTTAAAAGTTGCCTAAGCCATCTATGGTGGCTCATATCTGTAATCCCAGTACTTGGGAGGCTGAGACAGGAAGGTCACAAGTTTGAGGCCAGCCTCCGAAACTTAGTGAGACCCTGTCCTAAAATAACAAATAATAAAGGGCCGAGGGTGTAGCTGGAGGCAGAATGTCTCAAAACAACAACAACAACAACAAGAATGTTGCCTAGCCCTGTCCAGAGACTTGCAACACAAAGCACTCCACTGGCTGGACAGCCTCTTTTTCCACACTTAGAAGAAAATGGGGGGAAGAACGGATGGACTCTGAAAAACAGTTTTCAAATAGAGTCCTTGGCTTTGTACTTACAGGCCAAGCTGTCACTGCTCCCCTCCCAAGTCTCTTGGGAGGTTTGCAGTGTCCCTGTAGAGGGACAGGGCCAAGACGAGGAGTCAATCACTCAGAGATTTGGGGGGAATTTTTCACACCACAAGTCAGAACAAAAAGAAACATTTCTCAGGAAACTCCTCATTCCTAGAAAGGCCAAACTGTTGACATCAAAATGCACAAGCAGAGCTGGGCGTGGTGGCTCAGGCTTGTAATCCCAGTACTTGGGAGGCTGAGGCAGGAGGATCGCAGGTTCACAGCCAGCCTCAGCTACTTAGTGAGGCCCTCCACAACTCGCTACTTAGTGAGGCCCTGTTTCAAAATAAAGAATAAAAATAGGGCTGGGGGTGTAGCTCAGAGGTAGAATGCCCCAGCACCACAAAAAATAAAATAAAATAAAATAAAGGAAGGAAGGAAGGAGAAGAGGAAGGAAGGAAGGAGAGGAGGAAGGAAGGAGAGGAGGAAGGAAGGAGATGCACAAGCTGGTCCTTCTATCAGCTCTAAAACCCCTTGGGCCACCCTGAGCCCCGCAGCCCCCAGGCCGGGTCCCTTTCCTCCCATCTCTCACTCTCTGACCTGGCTCTTCTCCACTTTCTGAGTTTAGCCGGCCGCTTCTCACGGGCCACGCCATCAGCCACAGGCCTGGCCTTGCCCCCCAAGCCATCCTGCCACTGCTGGAGACCGGGTCGCATCCTTCCCGACCCGTCTCAGCTCCTAGCGCGGTGCACGCGTGCTGCAGGACCTGGCCTGGCCTGCCACTCCACTGTCCCTCCTGCCACACCCCCAGGCCCAGCAACCCGGGGCCACGCCAGAGCACCCTCCGCGGGAGCCTCCGCACTTCCTTCCTTGGTCTTTACCTAGAACGCTCTTCCTGCATTGCCATTGCTCCGTAAGAGACCACAGCTTCAGCCTGCCTTTGCTCAGTATTGAGGCCGTGTGGCTTCCCTGCTAAGCCCTGCCCGCACACTCTCCCTAACCCTCATCAAGAGCCTGTGAGGAGCCGGGGGTGGTGGCCCAGGGCTGTGATCCCAACACTTGGAAGCCGAGACAGGAGGATCGCAGGTTCATGGCCAGCCTCTGCAATACAGTGAGGCCCTCTGCAACCTTCATGAGATTCTGTTTCAAAATAAAAAAAATTTAAAGAGCAGGGCGTGGTGATGCACGCTTGTAATCCCAGTACTTGGGAGGCTGAGGCAGGAGGATCGCAGGTTCACAGCCAGCCTCAACTAGTTGATGAGGTCCTCTGCAACTTAGTGAGGCCGTTTCAAAATAAAGGGGTACAGCTCAGAGGTTGAATGCCCCTGGGTTCCATCCCCAGTACCAAAAAATAAAAAATAAAAAATAAAAATAAAGTAGGGTTGAGGGTATAGTTCAGAGGTAGAATGCCCCTGGGCTCAATCCCCAGTACCACAAAAAATAAAATAAATAAATAAATAATATAGTAGGGCTGGGAGCATAGCTCAGGGGTAAAATGTCCCTAGGTTCAATCCCCAGTATCCCCCCCCACCCCACACACACACACAAAGACCTGGTGAAGCGGCAGGATAGCAGCCTGCCCACAGATGAAGAAAGAATAAAAAACACGAACAAAGCTGGTCGATGTCACATGGTTGATAAGCAAATGCAAATCCAAGCATCAGAGTCTTAGGTCACCCCACCCTCTGCCCCCAGGAGGAGTACGGGGCCATATGGAATCAGAAAGCATGGCGGCTCCCAAGTGAGCCCTCGCCTGGGCCAGGGGACAGCCTGCCTCGGAGGCATCCTCGCAGGGTGCCCGGCCCTCCTCTCTGGGTTCATCCCCGCCGGCACTCACCAGTCCAGCAGGTCCCTCTGCGCATTCTAAGTGGCTGAGCCCACAGCTTGGAAGTAGAGCTTAATGGCCCAGCGAAGATTTCTAGCCTGTCCTTCAGAAAGTCTAAGCACTTTAGAGCCTCGGGGACATCCAGGGGCCGCACCAATTCTTCATTTCAGCCTTAATTGCCCCCCACAGCCCATCCCTCCATGGAGTGCGAGGCGAGTAAGCGGGTCCCTGCTCACCACGGCTTCATTCCCCTAACAGCTGCCGTTACTGAGCTCACTCAGAGCCGTGGCCCCGCCAGACGCCCACCCGGGACTCTCCCCTCCTCACAGCTCATCCACTCACTCACCCACCAGACACTCCGTGCGCACCTACTGTGTGTCCTGCAACGTGGGATCAAGAAGGAACATAGCCATTTTTTTTGGGGGGGGGTCTGGGGATGGAACCCAGGGGCCTTCCACCTCCGAGCTACACCCCCCTGCCCCACTAAGTTGCAGAGGGCCTCACTAAGTAGCTGAGGCTGTCCGCAAACCATGATCTCCGGCCTCAGCCTCCCGAATGCTGGGATTACAAGCGCGCGCCACCACGCCCAGCGTTTGAACATGGAATTTTTTTTTACCAAAAAGAAAAAAGAATACAAGATAACACACTGTGATGAACACTGGGAGGGAATCAAGAGGTGGAGGCTGAAAGCAGTGTGGGAAGCCCGGCGTGGTGGTGCAGTACTTGGGAGACTGAGACGGGAGGAATGCAGATTCAAGGCCAGCCTCCGCAATTTAACAAGACCTTGTTTCCAAATAAAAAATAAAATCAGTTCATGGAGGGGAGTGGTCTCACAGGTAGAATGTCCACTAGTTCATCCCCAGTACCACCAAGGAAAGAAAGAGAGGGAAGGAAGGAAGGAAGGGAGGGAGGAGAGAGAGAGACAGAGAGGGGGGAGGGAGGAAACTGTGTGGACGGGGCAGGGTGTCTAATTAAACTTAAAGGACAGGAAAGAGCCAGTGTAGCTGGGTGTGGTGGCACCTGCTTATCGTTCCAGTACTGGGAAGGCTGAGACAGAAGGGTCACAGATTCAAGGCCAGTCTTAGCAGCTTAGCAAGGCCCCAGAAACTTAGTGAGACCTTGTTTTAAAGGGGAGAGCCTGAGGGTAAAGCTTGGAGGTAGAATGCCTCCGAGTTCCAGTACCCCCCACACACATACCCAAAGAACCAATGCTGTTAAGTACCAGAGAAAGAATCCCAAGCAGGGGAACAGCACATGTCAAGGTCCTGAGGTGGGAAAGAACTTGTTAACTGAACCAGAGCCTAGAGAGAGCCGGCTAGAGGGGCAGCAGGGCCCAGTTTACTCACAGCCCTAGAAATGATGGCGACAAGCTTAGATTTTTTTCTGAGGACAAAAAGACACCAAGTGACATGGTTAGATTTGTGTTTGATAAAGATGGCTCTGGCTGCCACCTGGGGAGGAGATTTGATAACACAGATCAGGTATGTAATGTCTGCAAAGCACCCAGCTGAGTGCTGGCACCTAGCAGGTGCTCAGTAAACCCTCGTCCCCATGTCTTTGTCCTCTATGCCCTCCCCTCATCCCAGGCTGGAAATGTCCTCTTTGACTCATACATTGTCAGATCTTAAATTTTCTTTTTTCTTTCTTTTCTTTTCTTTCTGTGTGTGTATGGGGGATATTGGGGACTTAACCCGAGGGCACTCTACCCTTGCATTACATCCCCAGACTCATTTATTTATTTTGAAACACTTTCAGTAAGTTACCAAGGGCTGGCCTTGAACCTGCGATTCTCCTGTCTCAGTCTTCCAAGTACTGGGATTACAGGCGTGCACCACCATGTAGCCCAGGAGTAGAGCACTTGCCTAGCATGTGCAAGGCCCGAGTTCAATCCTCAGCAACACACACACACACACACACACACACACACACACACTTTAAGAACTTGGGTTTTCGGAGGACATGCGCTCTGTATCATCTCTGTCAGACAGAGAAGCTGGTCTCTGCTGTCCAACAGAAGATGCCTTTCCCTGTGTCACATGGAGGGCTGCAGCAGTGGTGGAATTTTCCTGCTTCCCCTGAACTGGACCCTGGATTGGTCCCAGTACCCGGGAGGGAGGCTGAGAAGGTCAGGAAGAGGAGGAGGCCGCAAGGGGCTGCTTCCCACTGTCTACCCTGCCCCCACCACGGAGATGCTCAGAAAACCTGGCTCTCAGTGAATTAGGAGCTTGGGATAGTGGGGCAGCGTATGGACCTAGAGAAATCCCCTCCAGGTTGCTCCAGGTCCTGCTCGAGTCTGATAAGGGCAGCCACGCCACGGGAAGAAGACGTTTCCCAAGCACACTGGATACTCACTGGAGTGTCAGTGGATGCTCTCAGCAACCCCAGCAAACAAGTGAGGGGTGTGGCCCTCATTTTCCCCATCTAGAACCTGAGGCCATCGACATTCCATGACCTGTCTAGGAACGGAGAGAAAATGGCAGAGTTCTAATTAAAATAATAGGGTGTGAGCCAGCCACGGTGATGCATGCTTGTAATCCCAGTACCGGGAGGCCGAGACAAGAGGATCACAGGTTTGCAGCCAACCTCAGCAACTTAGCAAGACCCTGTTTCAAGATAAAAATAAGATAGTGCTGGGGGTGGAGCTCAGAAGTAGAGCATCCCTGGGTTCAATCCTCAGTGTCACAAAATAAATTAAAAAAATAAATAATAGACTATGGCTGAGGATAATTAAGCACAAAGCCCCGCCGTACAGATGAAGTTTCTGCGATCCGCGAAGGGAGCGGGCCGTGACCAGCGGCGGGCATGGCTTCTGCTTCCCAGCCCCCGGCGGCCCCCTCCGCAGGGTGGAGAAGGCACTGAGGCGAGGCTGGGGCTGGGGACGGCCGAGGGCAGGACGCTCTGCCTCCTCAGGCCGCCCTGGCAGGGCTCACAGGTGGCCAAACCTGCCTGACCAGTCCCCGTGCCAGGGCCCAGCCCAACACCCAGAGCAGCAGGGTGTGGTTAAGGCGGTGACTCCAAGAGCCGGGGCAGGGGCACAGAGGCCAGCTGGCACTGCCTGAGGCAGGATGGAGCGCACAGCTGAGCCACGGCGAGCGGGGCACAGCAGGCCTCACCAGGCCTCTGTCCCTGTTGGTGCGCAAGGGCCTTTCCTCCACTCCCCCCCTTGGACAAAACCTGTCAGCTACTGGTGTCACTTAGGCAAAGGATCCATAATAAAATAGGCCTGGGGGTGCAGCTCAGAAGTAGAATGTCCCTGAATTCCATCCCCAGTAGCACACACACACAAAAAAAGGATATTCTTCTCTGCTGACCTCAGCACTAGGATGAAGTCCCCAATCCTCCCCTCTGCCCTGGGCTTCGTCCACCTGAGCAGACCAGGCCCAGAAACTGCACAGGACGCGCTTGGGAGGGGTCAGGAGCTCAGGGACCCAGGCCCAGCTCAGAGACCTGGGGAAGCCTGCCCTCCTTGGGCCTGTTTCCCGCAGCAGCCTGGGGCAACACTGTAGTTTCAAGGGGCCTTGAAGGTCTGCTCTCACCATCTCCTTCCCCCAGCACCAGCCAGAGGGAGCATAAAAGGTCGCCCCACCTGTGTAGGGGCGGGTGCTGGGCGGGCCTGGCACTGTGTCATGGCTGTCTCGCTGGAAACCGTTCCCTTGGCTCTAGTGCCAGCTGGAGACGCCAGAATATGGGGCTGGGGGGGGGGGGCTGATGAACCCATCTGACGTCTTCCTAGTGCTCAGGCCTCAGCTGAGAAGCTACCTCCAAGGCCTGCGGGACCCAGGAGCCAATGTCTAGACAGGGAAGTTTCTTGACGTCAGCCCAGGCTCCTGCCAACCTGTGACACACGGACAGGCAAGTGCCCACAAATGTCAGACACTGGCTCGGATCTCAGCTAATCCCCTCCTTTGGCAGAGGAGGGAAAGGAGGGCCAGAGAGGTACAGAGATCAATGTAAGGTCACAAAGCAAGGCCAAGGCAGAGGCAGGACCCAGCCACGCCTGAGCCCCAACCCAGGGCTCCCAGCACATGCTACCTCCCCAGCGGAGGCACTTTTTCTAATTTCAAAATCCTGCATCCCACCGAGGAGCCGCAGCCGCCCTCCTCAGCGTGCACTCCCACCACGCGGTTCTGATGGGATGTTCCCTCGGTCCCTCAGGGCTACTACAACAAACCAACCGTATGCTCAGTGGCTCATAAGCAACAGGAGTTTGTTCCTCACATTTCTGCAGGCTGGAAAGCCCAGGAGCACGCAGCCGGCAGACTCAGTGCCTGGTGGGAGTGCGCTTTCTGGCTCACAGAGCGCTTTCTAGTGTGTCCTCACCTGAGAGACGGGAGCGGGCTGGCTTCCTGGGGTTTCTTTTCTAAGGCCACTCATGCCATTCAGGAAGGAGACTATGAACTCATCGCTTCCCAAGGCCCCACCTCCTAAGGCCGTCAGGGGGGCGAGGGCTTCTACACAGGATCCAGGGGAAACAAGCTGAGCACATGTTCAGCTGCCCCGCTGGTCCCAGCACGCATGCCCAGTATGTGGTTGACACTCCAGGCTAAATTGTGGACTGAATGGAGGCTCGGGAGAGGAATAACTGGAGATGGAATCCTTCTCCAGGCCCAAGCACTTGGGGTAGAGGGTGAGAGAGTGGGAAACTGATAAGGACGTTTCTTTGTCTGCTTGTTTTTGCAGTTCTGGGAATGGAACCCAGGGGACTTCCTACCTCTGGGCTATACTCCCAGACCTATTTTATACTTTATTTGGAAACAGGGTCTCACTAAGTTGCTGAGAGTCTCACTAAGTAGCTGAGGCTGGCTTCGAACCTGCGTGATCCTCCTGTCTCAGCCTCCCAAGTGCGGGGATGACAAGCGTGCGCCACCATGCCCGGCCAGAAGCAAGGACATTTGAACCCGACTGTCTGGGGCTGTCTGGGTATCAAACAGGCAGGAACACTGCTGGCCCAGAGCTTCAGAAATCCTGCTCCCATAGGAGCCGGGCGTGGTGGCGCACGCTTGTAATCCCCGCGCTTGGGAGGCTGAGACAGGAGGATCACGCAGGTTCGAAGCCAGCCTCAGCTTAGTGAGGCTCTCAGCAACTCACGGAGACCCTGTTTCCAAATAAAATAAAATAGGTCTGGGAGTATAGCCCAGAGGTAGAAAGCCTCTAGGTTCCACCCCAGTACCACCAAAAGAAAAAAGAAAAAAAAAAGAAATCCTGGGCCCAAAGGTGAGGGTTGGGTTGCCCCCAACTGTACTCTACATACAGACCTCAAGGCCGACATGGTTTCTGTGATTTTCAAGGCCATGGAGCCTCTGAAATTCAGAGTAGGAATCAGGGTAACATCATCCCCAGTTTCCTGTCATAGCTGCCAGACCACAGGACGACCCTCAGCCCTCGGGCTAGGAGTTGAGCTCCCAGAGCAGGAAGACCTGAGCTGGAATTGTGGACGAGCCTCTTGGCACCCTTAAGGCTCATGGCCACGTGTGTAAAGTGGAGGTGGAGCTGCCTCCCTGCTTCCCGTAAGGAGTGTGGTGAGGGCACACGCATGTGGGTGAGAACGTGCTTTGTAAGCTGCAAAGTGCCAAACAGATGTAAGAGATTACTAACAACAGTGGTATTGCTATCACTGCCTAGCTGGCCCCCGCGGCCTCCTGATATCTACATGCCAATCATCACCATCCTGTTCCCAACACAGTATTATTATGCACCAACTCTGTGTGAGGCACTGCACACAGTTGGCGCATAATAATGTTGTCTGCATTCTCTTATCTGGGCTCCCTAACCTCTAAAGTAAGTACCATTATCGTCTCCATTTTACAGATAATAAAGCCAAGGCGCAAGCATCGCACCTGAGTCCGCAGCAGCGTGGGTGACAGAATCAGCCTGCCTGTCTCAGCTGGATGGAGCTTGGCTCTTTGCAGCTGTACTACTCTGCCCGGCAAGCAGCATGTTACCTTGTTGAAGCGACTCCCCACTTGCCAAAGCCTGACCTGCCCTGAGGCAGCGTGGCCACCTCACCGGCTCTTGCGGAGTGACCATCGAGGTGGACAGGACCGGCTGGTTTCGTTGCTCCTACTTCAAGAATGAGAAAACTGAGCCCCCAGGAAAACTCAACTCACGCATCACAGGAAAGGAGGAATACCAAGGACTGTAGAGAACAGATCCAGAAGGGGAAGCTGAGGCAGAGAGGGACCTGCCCGGGCCATCCATGCACCTTCCCTATGGCCTTCTCCATGCCTGGTTCTTGGAACCCTGCGAAGCCTCATAAACTGCTACCCAGCTTATGAGGCTAAGCCCACTCCATGGCGGGCTTCCCCCTGGCATCCGGGACTGGCTTCAGCCGGCAACTGAAGACTTTTCTAGGCTGTCTTAGTCTCCCCATGTGCCAAGTGAGACATCCAACCTTGGACAAGTTCTACAGGCCAACATCACTTCCGAGAGAGAGCCCAGGAGGCCAGCCTGGGTGCCCCCACTCCTCACCACCTCCAGCGCCCAACAGACCTAGGGATGGAGTCGCCGACACTGGACTTCCAGGGCAAGACCACCTGGGGTTCTGTCCTGAGCCACTTCTCAAGCCCCTCTATCGCTGGCCAGGAGTTTATTCCATGTCCCAGTTCCAAGGCACCCTGGGCTAAGCATGCTAGGAGCCTCCGGGATAGGAACCATCACTGCGTCTGTCAACAGAGGAGAACTCAAGGCTGGGTCGGGATGGGGCGGATCCTGCACAGCTGGTGAGTGGCAGGGACCTGAGCCAACCCTCTGTATCCTTGGCTTCCCCCTGGTGCCTGCAGAATCACACTCTGCTCCAACACAGGGTCCACCTCCAATCTGTCTCCTCGAAGCAGCCTGCTCTGACTCCCTCCCCCAGGACCAGCCTGCCTCTCTCTTCTCTGATCAGGAGAAGGTTTGAGTTTTTGCTCCTTGGTAATACTTCAGTCTGTACGACTCTCTGTCAGCTGCTTGGGGGAATCTTTGTGGCCCGGCTGGACCGGGTGTTGTTTCCCGTTGGTTAAGGGCCCAGCAGAGCCTCTAGTTTTGAATCCATCTCCACCAGTGTTTAGGCAAATTAGCAGATCATTGTGTGTACCATTTCCTCATCTGCCAAGTGCAGACAGGGTGAGGATTAAATGAAATTGAAACAGACGTAAATCACAACCACACATGGCATAGAGTAGGGGCTTAATAAATGGTCATCAGTTTTAATGATTATTAGCTCTTAATAATGTTACTGGCAGCTTTTATCTGTGGTGAGCCTGAGGCCAGGACAGCACTGTCAGGGGCTGACTCAGAGCGAGGAGGGCCTCTTGGGGAGGCAGGACAGCCCAGGTAACCAGCTGTAACCAGCGTTGAGGGTACAGAAGAGGAGGTCAGGGGGGAGGGCGGGGCTGAAGAATGGCTGAGATGGGCTTGCCCTGATTGATCGACTGATCGCAGGCCACGGGCAAGATCTCATAGTTCCTCCCCTGCTTAAAACCCACGGTTCACTTCCTGCACCCCCACCCCTGCCTCAAGACAAGTTCTCACTTTGTTGCCAGGCTGGGCCCAAGCAGTCCTCCCATGTCAGCCTCCTGAAAACCCCAGGTAGGGCTGCGTGTGCACAGGAACCCAAGGGATGGAACTACAGCCAAACCAGCTTCAAAGACCTTCTATTTTATTCTTTATTTGTATTTATTTATTTGTGTGTGTGTGTGTGTGTGTGTGTGTGTGTGTGTGTGTGTGTGTGTGTTAGTAGAGATTGAAACCAGGGGCATTCAATGAGTTCTACACCCAACCCTATTTTATTTTTTATTTTGAAAAAGTTGTGGAGAACCTCACTAAGCAGCTGAGGCTGGCTGCGAACCTGTGATCCTGCTGTCTCAGCTCCCCAAGGACTACTAGGATTGCAGGCATGCGCCACCATGCCTGGCTCAAAGACCTTATGAATCAAAGCTGGCCCACTGACACTCTTCCCTGCCTACTTTGCCCATTCTTTTTTTCTTCTTCCTGAAGATTGAACCCATGGACACTCTACCACCAAGTTACAGCCCTAAGACCCTTTTATTTTTTTGTCTTTGAAACAGTATCTCACTAGGTTCCTGAGGGTCTTGCTAAGTTGCTGGAGTTGGCCTCGAGCCTGCAATCCTTTTATCTCAGCCTCCCAAGTACTGGGATTGCAGGACAGGCCACCACATCAGCTCACGTGCCCATCCTTCTGGCCATGTTTCAGATCCTCCCAGGCCTGGTCAGGGGATCTGTGGACACCCACAGATCCTAAGTGAACCTCCCAGCACCAATCACAC
Organism: Muscardinus avellanarius; assembly: GCF_963383645.1. Taxonomy (NCBI): domain Eukaryota; kingdom Metazoa; phylum Chordata; class Mammalia; order Rodentia; family Gliridae; genus Muscardinus; species Muscardinus avellanarius. The sequence goes on from NC_137805.1 coordinate 43,051,461, forward strand.
GGTCATGTCAATTTTGGTTCTTGGTCTGAGTCTTTAGAGTACTGAAGGACAGAGAGAGCTGGTCGAGTATGGATAATTGGCCCCCCTCGGCCTCCACCAGGTAGCCCGAGTGTAGGAGAGTGCTCAGACAAGGCTGACTTAGTGAACCAAGGGTTGGATGATATGGCATAAAACCTATCCTGACCCCATAAAACTCGAATTCAGTTGCCCTGGATGAGCCATTTAATGTATCCAGACCTCTATTTATCTGTCAAATGGGGACCATTATTCTTGCCATACCCCGTTAAGGCTGCTGTGAGGATCACACACATGTGCTTTTCTTGCGGGGGGAGTGAATCCAGAGGCATCCTACCTTCAAGCTACACACACTCCCATCCCTGTTTTATTTTTTTATTTGGAAACAGAGTCCCTCTAGGTTGCTGAGAGCTGGCTTCAAACCTGCGATCCTCCTGTCTCAGCTTCTCAAGTACTGGGAAGACAGGTGTGTGCAGCAGGCCAGGTTCCAGATGTGCTTTATATAATATAATACTTATTTATGCATTTATTCAACAAATATCTGTTAAGCATCTACTATGTGTGGGATATGCTCTAATATGATTCCAGTTTGGGTTTTTGTTTTATTTTCTTTTTGTGGTACTGGGGATTGAATCTAGGAGCATTCTACCTCCAAGGTACACCTTCCAGCACAATTTTTTATTTTTTTATTTTTTGTGGTACTAGGAATCGAACCCAGGGGCACTCTGCCTCCGAGATACACCCCCAGCCCTATTTTTTTTTATTTTGAAACAGGGTCTCACTATGTTGTAGAGGGCCTCATTAAGTAGCTCAGGCTGGCCACGAACCTGTGATCTTCCTGTCTCAGCTTCCCAAGCACTGGGATTTAGAAGTGTGCGCCACCACACCTGGCTCCAATTTTATCTTCAAAGCAGGGTCTTTCTTGCTAGGTTGCTGAAAGTCTCACTTTGCTGAGGCTGTCCTTTAGCGATCCTCCTGTCTCAGCCTCCCAAGTACTAGGATTATAAGCGTGTACCACCACATCTGGCTTCCAGATTGTTAGTTTTCTTGCTTGTTTTTATGTTGAGATGTCATTCATGCCATAAAATTCACCACTGTACTATTCAGTGGGCATCAATGTCGGCCCCGGGCAATAGGGAGAAAGGTCAGGATCCCTGGACACTCGGTGGTTTCTATTTTCTCACTCTGTTCTCCCACGTGTTAGCTGTGCCACCTCAGAGAATGCACCTAAGTCTGCAAAATGGGTTAATTACACCTTGTCTACCTTTCCTCTGAGGATAATGGGGAAATCAGAAAGAAATGAACTGCAAAAACCTTCCTAGGCCAGGCATGATGATGCACACGTGTGATTCCAATAGTAAATCTGAGACCAGCTTGAGAAATGTAGTGATACTCTGTCTAAAAAAAAAAAAAAAAAAAAAAATTCTCAGCTGGGCGTGGTGGCGCACGCTTGTAATCCCAGCTCTGGAGGCTGAGACCAGAGGATCACGGTTCGTGGACAGCCTCAGCTACTTAGTGAGGCCCTTTACAACTTAGTGAGACCCTATTTCAAAATTAAGAATAAAAAATAGGGCAGGGGGTCTAGCCTGGAGGTTGAATGCCCCTGGGTTCCATCCCCAGATCTGCAAAGAAAAAAAAAATCTAACTGGGGCTGGGGTGGGCAAGGATACACACTTGCATGTGTGAGACTCTGAATTAAATCCCCAGTCACACTGTGTGTGTGTGTGTGTGTGTGTGTGTGTGTGTGTGTGTGTTACTAGGGATTTAACCCAGGGACATTTTTTATTTTTGAAACAGGATCTCACCAAGTTGCAGAGGGAGGGCCTAAGTAGCTGAGATTGGCTGCGAACCTTTGATCCTCCTGTCTCAGCTTCTCAAGTACTGGTATTACAAGTGTGTGCCACCATGCCCCGCAAGAGACCCTGTCTTAAAATAAAAATATAATAGGGCTGGAGGCACCAGTACTTGGGAGGCTGAGACAGGAGGATCGCAGGTTCGAAGCCAGTCTCAGCAGCTTATTGAGGCTCTCAGCAACTTAGTGAGACCCTGTTTCCAAATAAAATATAAAATAGATCTAGAGGTGTAGCACAGAGATAGAAGGCCCCTGGGTTCCATCCCCAGTACCACAAAAAAATAAAATAAAATAAACAGGATCTCACTGAGTTGTGGATGGTCTCACTAAGTTGCCGAGGCTGGCCGCAAACCTGCGATCCTCTTATCTCAGCCTCCCAGGTACTACGATTACAAGCGTGCGCCACCACGCCTGGCTGTAAGGGACTTGGAGTGAGCCAGGTGTGAGGGCCATAGGGCTGAAGAGCTCCAGTGAGAGGATTCCTTCCTCTGCCACTTTTTCCTGCATGGAAATGCTAGAAACCCTCCAAGAGAAATCACGGAAGTCCAAGGATCCCAAGGATCCCAGGGCCGAGGAGGCGCAGAGGACTGCTGATAGCCAAGGCTTATCTGGGCAACACTCCTGAGACCTGGCCGCACGCTGGGCAGGCGGCCTGCTGCTGCGTGGGGGTGAGCCCGGGAGCAGTCGGGAGAGCTGGACTCCGAGGAGGGAGTGTGGGCCAGGGCACGGAATGCAAGGTTTCCTCTGGGAGACAGTGACACAGCCACCTTCCACGTGACAACTGTACTTGTGTCATATCCCTCAACTAAACCTCAGCTTCCACATCTATAAAATGGGGTGATAAAGCCCCTGTGCATCCAGCTCAGTAAATATGACTGCCATTCTTCCATCTTTTGAAAGGAAGCAGGCTCCCAGGCCTAACAGCATATTCTCCCGCCCCTGATTTTCCACCTGGGTTGTGTGGAGAAAAACCCAAAGGCACTTCGGGGACGGAGCCCTGTCTCTAGGGGCATTATCCACCTTCCTGCACGGTGATGAGTTGGGGAAGGGCCCCCACAGATGAGAAGGCCTGGGGAGCCCTGTCTCCACTGAGGTTGCTGCTGGGACTCTGCACTGCGTGGAGGAAGGATGGACCCTTGGGGAGAGGACCAAAGGGAAGCAATTTTCCCTCCACCCCCAGGAGGGAGGAGGGAATGATGCTTGTGATGCCCTGGCCCTGGCCCTGGCCCAGCATCCAGCTGGGGCCTGCCCGCCTCACATCTGAGCAGGGAAGGAAGCGACTGAACGCCTGACATCAGCTGGAGAAGATCGACCCGCCACACCTTCGAGTGGACCGGTCTGGAAAGAAGAGCCCCTGGGAAAGCCCCTCTGCATCACACTTTCAAATCCCAGCCTCCTCCACTCTCCGACCTCGCTCCTCTGAACGCCCCCTGCGCTCTGCCCGACCCTCTCCAGGGCACTTCCACTCTGGCTGCATCGCCGGCACACCTGCACTTACACCCCCGGGGGCACAGGTGAAGAGTTTCTGGCACGGGCTCTGCAGCCAGGCAGCTGTGAACTTAAACACCAGCTTTATAGTTTCTTAGCTGCATGACCCTGGGTCAGGCGTTTGCTCTCTGAGCCTCAGTTTCCTCTGGAAAATGAGACTGATAATAGTATCTCCTCTGTGGAATAGTTGTTTGCAATTAAAAGAGATCATGTAAGCCGGGCATGGTGACGCTGGTGCGCGCACCTGTAATCCCAGTGCTTGCGAGGCTGAGACAGGAGGATCGCAGGTTTGAAGATAGCCTCAGCAAGTAGTGAGACTCTCATCAACCTAGCAAGACCCTGTTCCAAAATAAAAATAAAGCCGGGCGTGGTGGCGCACGCTTGTAATCCCCGCGCTTGGGAGGCAGAGACAGGAGGATTGCGCAGGTTCGAAGCCAGCCGCGCGCGCTGGCTTAGGAGACCCTGTTTCCAAATAAAAATGTAAAAATAGGTCTGGGAGTGTAGCCCGGAGGTAGAAGGGCTTCCAGGAACCCCAGTACCACCAATAAATAAATAAATAAATAAATAAATAAATAAACAAATAAAAATAAATAAAAATAAAAATAAAAAACAGTCTGGGAGTGTAGCTCAGAGGTAGAATGTCCCTGAGTTCAATCTTCAGTGCCACGAAAAATAAAAAATAAAAGAGATAACGTAGCTAGGTGTGGTTCCCAAATACTGTAATCCCAGTACTTGGAGGCTGAGACAAGAGGATGGAGGCCAACCACAGCAACTTAGCGAGACCCTTAGCAATTTAGTGAGACCCTGTTTCAAAATAAAAAATAAAGCTGGGCGTGGTGGCGCACACTTGTCATCCCAGTAATTGGGAGGCTGAGACAGGAAGATCACGCAGGTTCGAAGCCAGCCTCAGCTACTTAGTGAAGCTCTCAGCAACTTAGTGAGACCCTATTTCCAAATAAAATATAAAATAGGTCTGGGAGTATAGCCTGGAGGTAGAAAGCCCCTGGGTTCCATCCCAGTACCATTAAATAAATCAATTTATTTAAATTTACTTGTTTTAATTAATTAATTAATTAAAAATAAAATAATAAATAAAAATGACTAGGGGTGCAGCTCAGAGTTAGAATGCCCCTGTGTTCAATCCCCAGTGCCCCCACAAGAATGAGAGAAGAGGATGTGTTCAGCACCCCGCTCTGAACACAGAGAGAGCTCAGTAATGTGGTTTTGGTCATGGTGACCTTTAAGGCATATTTATAGATGGTTTTCTTCTCATCTGACACACCTAGCACAGATGGCTGGCTGGCTGGATGAGTCTGGAAGCATTCCTGTGTTCAGCATAGGAAGTCAGTTCCAGCAGGTGCAGGGTGTACCCCACCTGGTGCTCCTGCAGGTCGCGAGCTGTGTGTCATGGAGCGGCAGGCAAGCAGATGCAAGATGGCCGCTGACCTACGAGCAGACAGATGTGGCGGCCGGCATGTGCACTCGGAAGCCAGGCGGCTTGGGCACGAATCCCAGCTCCTTCTCTTATTCCATGCGTGAACTGAACGTAGTTGTGCCTCAGTTTCCATGCTATAAAATGGGGGCTTGTGGTGACACACACCTGTAATCCCAGTACAGGGATTGTGAGGCTGAGACAAGAGGACTGCAGACGTGAGGCCAGCCTTAGCAACTTAGTGAGACTCTGCTTCAAAATAAAATAGGGCTGGGGCTGCGGCTCAGAGATAGAACGCCCTGGGTTCAACTCCCAGTACCAAAAAAAAAAAAAAGAGTAATAATAGTACCTGCCCAGAGGACTGTCAGGAGGGCTGAGATAACACACGCAACACAAGAACACGGGTAGCCCGCAGAGGGTAACTCAATAAGCCCTGGCTATGGCTATATGCTGGGGTCTGCATTCCCATTCCTAAAGGGAGTTACAGACTCCTGCAGGCCTACGAGCTGTTCACTCCCATAACCAGGATCCGCTAACATGGGGAGTGTGCTGGCCTGGTCTGCCCTCCTCTAGCTACACAGACGGGCACTGAGCAGGCCAGGCCACTCGAAATGGCCTCTCCTCACAGCAACGAGGATGGAAGCACGCAGAGTCCTTCCCTTGGACTGCCAGGTAGAGGAGATCAGGCACATTCCGGGCAAATAGAAAGAAAGTCCCTTCTTTCTATTTGCACAGCTGACCCGATGCGGTGGACAGCTTAACAGGGAGAGATAAGCGGTAATGGAAGAGAGGGGACGTTGACCTGACTCCTTGTCCTTCAACCCTATGAACTACCCCAGGACAACCAAGATTCGTGCTGGCCGGGAGCAAGACCAGGTAGAAACCAGTATTATAAATGCCATAAACTGCGAGTCTGGTGTGATGGCACACACCTGTGATCCCAATACCCGGGAGGCTGAGACAGGAAGGCCAGCCTCAGCCCCCGAACGAGAGGCCCTGAGCGACTTAGCAAGACCCTGTTTCAAAATAAAATAAAAATAACAATGGCAGGGGACGTCGCTCAGAGGTAGAATGCCACTGGATTCAATCCCCAGTACCGAAATAAAAGACGTGAATAAACAGCCCTGTGCTTCCGGGCACAATTCCCATCACATGGGCTGCAAAAGGCCGTTCACAAAGCCAGGTCTCAAGAAGCAGCCCGACCTAGGAGTCTCAACACTGCCCCCAGGAGCCCTGGGAGTCTGCAGAGGAACCTGGAAAAACACCTACAGAGCAAAGGCAGCAGTTAGGCAGGACTCTGGGAAAGCCTTCCCCAGCTCGGCCACACGAGCTCTGCTGGAAACGCTTAACACAGCCAGGCACCAAGGCGCACGCCTGTAATCCCAGTACCTGGGAGGCTGACGCGGGAGAACTGCCGGGTCAGGGCCAGCCTCAGCAACTTAGAGAGGCATTCCTTCTGTGACGTAGCAAGAGCCTGTGTAGCTTGCAAGTAGAATGCCCCATTCAATCCCCAGGCCACAAAGATAAATAGATAAGTAAATAAATAAAGCAAGCTTATATACGCTGCGGTTGTGGTCCCCCAAAGATTTGGAAAATGCTATTCTAACCGGCACGCATAAAAACACTAGGAAGTAGCCAGGGTCACCGGGCACAGTGGCACACCTGCATAATCCAAGCCATGAGGAGGCTGGGGTAGGAGGATCACAAGTTTGAGGCCAGCTCAGAAACTTAGTGAGACCCTGACTAAAAATAAAAAGTTAAAATTAAAAAAAAAAAAAAGGCTGGGGATGTAGCTTGGTCACAGAGCGCCCCGTTGAACCCCCAGTCCCATTAAAGAAAAAGAAAAGCAGTAGTAGCCAGGGATGACGTAGTCATCCAGTCTACAGAAAGGAAAACTGAGGCCCAGAAAGGGGAAGCCATGAGGCCAAGGCCCCAGCGCAAGCCTCTGAATGTGGGGCTCCCACACCAGGCTGCTGTGGAGAGGCATTCCCTCTCACGTTTCCGGTCTCCTTCAGCAAACCCATGGATACCTTCAGCATTCCTGGATGCTCTCCTTTCTTGGCTCTGAGCACTACAAAGTTGCTGGCCTCTGAGCCTGGCTCGTTGGAGGGCCTCAGGAAGCTTGGGGAAGGCGTGGAATAACAGCACGAGCTACCTCCACTTCCCTGGACCCCCCACGCACTTACTCTGAGTCCCCTACTCCCCTACATTTGCCAAAATGTCAGGCGATGGCTGGACAGGCCTCCTCCTGGGAACTCCTAATCCACCTCCCGCCCCTGCTGTGCCGCGCTGTGGACAGAGGATTCCTTGTTCCTGAGCTTCCTGCCCAGGGATCTCAGTGGGGCAATGGCTGGCAGGAAGGAGCCAAATCCCTCCTCGCAACTGGAGCTAAAGCCAGCCCTGTCCCCGCTGCTCAGCAAGACCTGCCACTAATACCTGCCCCAGCTTGGCTCAGACCTACCCCATCTCCCCACACACACGAACGCACGCAGGGGAACAATCCCCAGGGTCCCGTACATCTACCCAAAACAATCCAGAGAGTTCTAGAATAATAACATCGCATTCCTGGCAGCCATGCTTTAAAAATAACCGCACAATGACATTTGTACGTTACTTTGTGATTTCTCAATCAATACAATTTCACTGGCCTCACCCTGCTAGGGCCACACCTCTGAACTACAAAAGGGTTTTGACATGCCCTGAACCAATGGTTTTCAAAGTGCCTTACCCAAAGCCAAGGAAGGATCTGGGACATTGTCTGGGAGCTGCTGGGGTCTGAGGAATTAGCCAGAATCCCCGACCCTCCAGGCATGGTAGTAACGCCTAGAATCCCAGCTACCCTGGAGGCTGAGACAGGAAAATTGCAAACTTGAGGTCAGCCTTGACCACTTAGAAAGACCCTGTCTCAAAATTTAAAAAAACAGATAAGGTGTAGCTCAGTGGTAGAATGCCCCTGGGTTCAATATGCAAAACTACTAACCAATCAATCGATCGATAAAATAATACTGTTTTCAAGTATTTGGCAATGTCTGCCACAAAAGGGAAGCTTAATAAATAGTAATTGGTCTTTTCATTTCTTACTCAAAATCCTGCCAAAACATCTTTTTTTTTTGGTGGTACTAGGGGGTGGAAATATATATATATATATATATATATATATATATATATATATATATATACTTTTTTTTTTTTGGAAACAGGGTCTCACTAAGTTGCTTAAAGCCTTCACTAAGTAGCTGAGGCTGGCTTCGAACCTGCGTGATCCTCCTGACTCAGCCTCCCAAGCGCGGGGATTACAAGCATGCGCCACCATGCCTGGCTTCTGCCAAAACATCTTTAATAAAAATAAAAAATTTTTAAAAATTTAAAAAAAGGAGTCCGCAGTCCTACCTCAAATTCAATGGGGACAACAACTCCTTTAACTAACTTACACACTGAAATTCTTTGGGATTCATTTAAAAGGGAATTTCCCTATAGGAAAGTTTAAAAAAAAATACTCATTTAGTCTGGCCCTATTTCCCCCTGCCCCTACCCAGAAAAGGTATGTGTGACCCTGAGGCCAACTGGAAGAAAGGTCATCACACAGTGGCAAAACCAGAACGGGACTCCCCTCTCCAGAGTCTCAGCTACACCTGGGAGTGGTTAAGCAGAAGAAAGCGAGGGCCGCAGGGCCTGCGGATCCGGCTCCCAGCCCAGCGCCATTCATCACCGAGCTTGGCGTGGATAAGCAGCACAGGAAACCATGTCAACTCAGGGTCTTTAATGAATATGGATTTGAAGCCCATCCTCAAAATAAGCCCAACCCGGGAGAGCACTCTGGGCTGCCCATTTTTTTGACCCCACCAGAAACCTTGGCCTAGACCAACCCTCACACCTATAGCAAAACAGATCAACACGCGCGCTCGCGGTCCTGCGAGGCCTCTTGGCGGGGCCTCTGAACACTCACCCTCCTGGGTGCGCCGCTCCCTGGGGAAGACGTCCGCCGCCAGGCACCTGGAAGGATGAGACAGCGTTAGCTCCTCAGAGCAGCCCTGGAGCCAGCGCATGCTGGCAACTGAGAGCTGGCACCGGCTCCGGGGAAACCTGCAGTAAGTTGCAGAACCTGCTGAACAGAATGGCCGGCCGGCCGGCCGAGAGGCTGAACCCAGCAAGCAGGGAGGTGAGGGATCGGAAGCCTCAGAGGCCCACGGGGGCCGGATGCGGGGAGTCTCGGGGGCCAAGGTGAAGACGAGCACTGGGAAACCACTCACTCATGGGGTGGAGGAGGGACTCGAAAGGGACGCATGTGGCTATGGGTGAGGTGGTCATGGAGGAGAAAAAGTGGACAGACTCAAGAGACATTTTAAGATGGCATCCGCAGACATCGGTGTGTGCTGGGTACAGGCGGATGAGGGGGACCAGGAGCCTCTATGTACAGGCCTTCCTTCCATGTCAGTCCAATGGCCCCCAATACCCGGAAAATGCAGACCTGTTGCTACCTCAGCCTGATCATCCTGCCTCGGTCTCCCCATCTGTGAAATAAATATGATTGAACGCAGCTGGGCTTGGTGGCGCACGCTTTTAATCCCAGTACTTGGGAGGCTGAGAGAGGTGCATCACAGATTTGCTGCCAGTCTCAGCAACTAGTGAGACCCTCTGCAACTTAGTGATGCCCTGTTTCAAAATAAAAAATAAAATAGAACTGGAGGTGTAGCTCAGAGGTAGAATGCCCCTGGGTTCAATCCACAGAACCACAGTAAATAAGTAAATATATACATACATACATACATACATACATACATACATACATACAATATGGTTGTACTCGGTGATCACTCAATATCTGTGTCTGTGTGTGTGTGTGTGTGTGTGTGTGTGTGTGTGTTACTGGGGATTAAACCTGGAACATTCTACCTCTGAGCTGCACCTCCAGCCCCCCCCCCCGCCTTTTTAGTGTTTTTGTTATGAAACAGGGTCTGGCTAGGTTCCCGGGAGCCTTGCTATGTTGCTGAGGCTGTCCTTGAATCTGCAATCCTCCTGTCTCAGCCTCCCAGGCACTGAGATCCCAGGCGTGTGCCACCACACCCGGCTCCCTCCGGATCTTTTCTGCACTAGTGCTCTGTTCTAGATAATTCGCTCACAGGGTGTTTAAGTCACTTTGTCATCTTCTTTGAGCCCCAACCACAGGGAAGCCTCAGATGCTCGGGACTCCACCACTCAGGAGAGCCAGCCTGCAGGTGGGACTGGTGTTTCCACTTCACATGGAACATGAGAATCAGGCGAACAGGAAGAACGCCCAGTGGTTTATGAGCTTGGACTCTGGAGGCACGCATGCCTGGCGTGAATTCTGGCTCGCCCACTCTTTGGCTATGTGGCCTGGGCAAGTCATTCCCTTCCCTGTCTGCAAAGCAGGAGTAACGGCGTCAACTCCGGGGCCCAGGGCACCCTCTCACAGATGCGGACCACGACCCAGAAACTGACGTGACTCACTGAAGACCACCCAGTGAGCGAGCAGCAGAGCCCAGCCCCGCTGCTGGGCTATGGGTGTGTGTGTGTGTGTGTGTGTGTGTGTGTGTGTGTGTGTGTGTGTTTTACCAGGGACTGAACCCAGAGTCGCTACCCTACGTTGCTGCCTTGCTAAAGATGCGGAGGCTAATCTGGAACCTGTCATCCTCCCAACTTAGCCTCCCAAATACTTGGATTACAAGTGTGCGCCACAAGGCCCAACTTGGGTTCTTAGCTATGTTGTGCATATGCTCTTTTTTTAATTGGTGCATTGTAGTCATACATCTTAAAGGGATAAAAGACTTGTGGAGACATTCATGCACACCTCACCCAAATTCATACGCTATTTTTGGTTCCTGATTTTTGGATGGAAAGTTGAGGTTAAAAAGTTACATATGAGCCGGGCGTGGTGGCGCACGCCTGCGATCCCCGCGCTTGGGAGGCGGAGACAGGAGGATCGCGCAGGTTCGAAGCCAGCCGTGCTGGCATAAGAGACCCTGTTTCAAAAATATAAAATAGGTCTGGGAGTGTAGCCCAGAGGTAGAAGGGCTTCCAGGAACCCCAGTACCACCAAAAAAAAAGAGTTACATATGGCTGGTGTGGTGGCGCATGCCTGTAATCCCAGGGCTTGGGAAGCTGAGACAGAAGGATCACAGGTATGAAGCCAGCCTCAGCAACTTAGTGAGACCTGTTTCCAAACAAATAAAAAACAAAATAGGGCTGGGGGTGTAGCTCAGAGATAGCCCCTGGATTCAATCCCCAGTACCAAAAAAAAAAGAAAAAAAGTTACATATGACCTGCCCAAGGTCACAGAAAGAATTAAAGGCTGGCAAGGGACTTGAACCCGGCCTCCTTGGTGAAAAAGCCTCGGGCCTCCCTGTGGCTGTCCAGAGTACGGAGAAACTTCAGATTTCAAACCCTCTGAACCTGGGAAAGGGAAAATGTAAATCAGGGCCATGGTGTGTGTGTGTGTGTGTGTGTGTGTGTGTGTATGATTTCAGGGTCTTGCAGGGCTGTGTGTTGTGTGTGTGTTCTCAGATTTCAGGGCCCTGCGGGGCTGTGTGTGTAGTGTATGTGTATACATGTACCTTGAGAGGAAAACAGAAGTTCCTAGTGAAACAAACGCCCCTTTCTCGGAAGCCCTCGAGGACGGGGCAGGAGAGGTGGGGGCTAACAAGCGGGGCCACCATCCTGCCAGGGCTGAGCCGAGGACCAGATCTAAGCAAACAGAAGCCACTCTGGTTCGGCCAGTCTAGCTATGTGCCCTGTGGCCTCCTCTGTCTGTCTCCCCCGCTCCTCTCCCTCCCCGCTGCCCTCCTCTCTATCTCTTAGCTCCACGTGAGATGGCTGTAGTAAGTGGGGTTGAGATTCCAGCCAATCACAGGAGACCCCTGCGCTCACGGGGTGGCCTCTTAGCACCTGCTAAGAGTCAGGCAGCCTGCGCTCACCACCTAGCCGTACAGCAGCGTGACAGGCCTCAGCCCCTCATCTGTAAAATGGACACTCATCTCTGCCTGATCACCGGCAGGAGGGAAGTGCCACGGGGTTGCCCAAAGGCAAGCAACCCCGAGGCATCATACAGAGCACTCCCGTGCCCAGCCCAAACCCCACGCGCAAGCTCCTACTTCTCCTCTCCCTCTGGTCCGCATGCCATCCAAACATGTGGCTTATCAAATCCATGCCAACGGATGCCGCAGAGACAGCAACAGGAAGCGGCTGGCACAGTGGTCACCGCACGAATACGGGACTGCCCCAGGAGCCGCCCTGTGCGACCTGCTCCCTCGAGATTTCTCAGGGAATCGCCTCTGCTACCCTCAGTCCCCACTGACAGATGACTGACCAAGGTTCAGCTAAGGGACGCGGCCAAGCAACAGCGCAAGTAAGCGGCCGGCCAAGGTGAGAAGCCGAAGCTGGCTTAGGCTGGGGGCTCTGGGGTCACCCAAGTCAGTGGACAGGGCCAGCAGTGGGTGGGGAATACCTGGCCTGCTCTGCCCCCCAAGCCTCCTCAATAGCTAGCCTTCATGAACAGTCGTGTATTATCATCCAAATGTGTCCAACTCAACTCTGGCTACAACAGCATTTTTCCAATATAAACATAACATGAGGCCTAGTGGAATATTTTATTTCCTGCAAAATAAAGTCCTAGCTATTTGGAGGCTGTGCTAGGAGGACTGCTTGAATGCAGGCGTTAGAGACTGGCTAAGCAGCACACACACAGGAAGAAATATAATGCCAGCCACAGAGGAAATTTTAAAAAGCCGTGTGTGTGTGTGTGTGTGTGTGTGTGTGTGTGTGTGTGTGTTTGAGTGTGTATGAGTGTGTGTGTGTGTTGCTGGGATTGAACCCAGGGATAGTCTACCTCCAAGCCACACCCCAGTCCTATTTTTTGGCAGTACTGGGGATGGAGCCAAGGGGCGTTCTACCTCCGAGCTATACCCCCAGCCCTATATTTTACTCTTTATTTTGAAACAGGGTCTTATTGAGCTGCAGAGGGCCTCACTAAGTAGCTGAGGCTGTCTGCAAATCAAGATCCTCCTTTCTCAGCCTCCCAAATGCTGGGATTATAAGCATACACCACCACACCAGGCTTCTATTTTAATTTTATTTGGAAACAGGGTCTTGCCAAATTGCTAAGGGCCTCACTAAGTTGCTGAAGATAGCTTCAAACCTGTAATCCTAGCTGGGTGTGGTGGCGCACGTTTGTAATCCTAGTACTTGGGAGGCTGAGACAGGAGGATCACGCAGGTTCGAAGCCAGCCTCAGCTACTTAGTGAGGCTCTTAGCAACTTAGTAAGACCTTATTTCCATAAAATATAAAATAGGACTGGAAGTATAGCCCAGCGGTAGAAAGCCCCTGGATTCCATCCCCAGTACTACCAAAGACAAAGACAAAATAAACCACCTGTCTCCTGTCTCAGCCTCCCAAGTACTGGGATTACAGGTCTGCCAGAAGCCACATTTTTTTTTTTTTTTTTTTTGCAGTACTGGGGATGGAACCTAGGGGGCCATTCTACCTCCAAGCTACACCCCCAACCCTATTTTTTATTCTTTATTTTGAAACAGGGTCTCAGTGAGTTGCAAAGGGCCTCACTAAGTAGTAACTGAGGCTGGCTGTGAACTGCGAGCCTCCTGTCTCAGCCTCCCAAATGCTGGGATTACAAGTATGCGCCACTACGCCAGGCTCAGAAGCCACATTTTAAAAAGAAAAAGGGAATGTGTGAAATTAATTTATGTTTTTGCAGTACTGGGTAGTGAAACCCAGGACTTTGTTTATCCTAGACAAATACCTACCACTAAGATACATGCCCAGTCCTGAAATTAACTTTTTTTGTACTGGAGATTGAACTCAGTACCTGCTAGCTATGCTCCTGGAACCTGCAAATCTCCTGTCTCAGCCTCCCAAATCCTGGGATTACAGGTGTGAGCCACCGGGCCTTGCTGAAATTATTTATTTGTTTATTTATTGCAGTACTAGAGATTGAACCCCAGGAGCATTCGACCTATAGACTACACCCCCAGCCCTATTTTTTATTCTTTATTTTGAAACAGGGTCTCTCTAAATTGCAGAGGGCCTTACTAAGTAACTGAGGCTGGCCGCGAACCTGTGATCCTCCTGTCTCAGCCTCCCAAATACTGGGATTACAAACATGCACCACCACACCTGGTGAAACTAATTTTAATAATATATTTAACCCCATTTGTTAATTTCAGCATGTAATAAATGTAAAAAATACTATTTATATATCTTGCATTCTGTTTTCCATACTAAGCCTTCCAAGTCCAGTGTGTATTTTATACTTAACAACACATCTTGATGTAGATGTCAAATTTCCATCAGATACTTATTCTCTTAGCCTTTACAACTGAAAAGGTATACTCACGATCTGAGTTCCCAAACATTTGTAACAGTCTGTCCATAACTGAATGAAGTCTTGCTTTTAAATTATTAATTAATTAAAATCAAATAAAATTAAATATTAAATAAGATTTAAAGTCCAGCTCCTCAGGGGCTCTGGTCATGTTTCAAGTGCTCAGTAATCACAGGTGACCAATGGCTCCCGTAGGGGCCAGCGGCAGCTCTCCAGTCAAGTGCTCAGGGCCCGCTGGTGGCCCTCCTGCTCTAACCCAGGGCTGAGCCTCAGAGGCAAAGTGGCACTGGAATAGAATAGTTTCTGCTCAGTTAACCACCCCCTGTGGAGCGTAATATTAATATCAGCCTCTGGTGCCTATTATACTCACAATGGTGACAAAGGAATCCGCGTACTCCTCCTTCAGAGGATGCACTGCGGCTCAGAGGTGGGCACCTGCCGGAGGTCACACTGACCTGGAAGCCTGAGCTCTGTCCCTAAAGCTTAGCAGGGCCCTGCCCTGCCTGGGCTTTGGAGAAAGAAAGGAGCCTTTGCTCTGTTCTCAGGGAAACCCTTCCCTACCCCAGGTCTAGTGGCAGAGAATGGCCCAAGACAGGAAAACCGGTGACAAAGGCACCGGGCTGCTCTGGGCAGGCGCCCAGAGGCTCAGACCACCCTCGTTCCCCTCACCTCCGCGGGAGGCAAAGCGGCTGCCTGCTCTCTGGGTGGGTCCCCAGGGCCAGGTGCTTGGCCCTCCCCCAAGAGCGCTCAGGCGGAGGCCCTTGGACTAGGGCCAGGGCCCATACTAACCTCCCAGGATCATCTCGGCTGGAGGCAGGGACGGGATCCAAGTGGCAGCCCGCCCCCTGGAGAGGAGCGGGCTCCGGAGACAGCCCCAGTGTGGGGAAAAGGTGGCAGGTACGGCCGAAAGCCCCGAGTGGCTCCGCCCTCCGCTCCCTCCCTCCAGCCCAGCAGGGTAGAACTCGCCAGCTATTAGGTTTAACAATTAACTCTGATTGGTTTTCAGTTCTGCAGGAGGTAGTTCCAGCAAGAAGTCCCCTCTGGAGGACTACTTGGGAAGGATCAGAGGCTGAGAAGGGCGAGGGGTGGCTAGGAGCCCCAGCTCCTCCCAGCCCCTCCTGCCGTGTGGACTGCGCTCTGTGCCCAGGGGTGGCGGCATACGGCATACGTTCCTGCGGCTGGGGGCAGTGCCTGCCACAGTGGTGCTCAATAAGTATTTTTAATCAG
The DNA here is from genome assembly GCF_963383645.1 of Muscardinus avellanarius. Classification (NCBI taxonomy): domain Eukaryota; kingdom Metazoa; phylum Chordata; class Mammalia; order Rodentia; family Gliridae; genus Muscardinus; species Muscardinus avellanarius. The sequence continues at coordinate 43,066,828 of NC_137805.1, forward strand.
CAAATAAGGGGCGACGGCAGACTAGAATAAAACAGGCCAGCTATAGGGGCGGCCTGGCAGAGGATGGAGGGACAAAAGGTGGCTTGCCTGGGCTGGGGATTTCTTGACCTCTTTGACCCCTGGACCTCACAAAAACTGGAACAGCAGCCGTGCAGGACATGGCAGGGACATGGCTTTGGAGTCCCCGGCCCTGGCTGCTGCTCCTCATTCCTCTTCCCAGCGAGGCCCTTGGGAGGCCTGGTTTCTCTCCAGTCAGAAGTGACCCTGCTCCTGCGCAGGGCGGGCAGGGGCCACAGTGCTAGGGGCCTGTGGTGTTCTAGCAGTCGTGCCTCGGGCTGCCTGGCAACAGCCTCCTTTTCTCAGGCCACCCCCTGGCTTCCCCACATCCCAATGTTCCCCTGGCTCCCACCAATGTGGCCCTTTCTGCAGCTCCAGAAGGAAAGCCTAGCTTCCTTCTGATGATGGCTCCTGGCCACTTGCATCCCACTCACTGGGATCACAGACGCCCTGCAACACACGGCCCCAGTGTGCCCGGGGCTTGTCATTCACAGCCACCCTCTTTCCCCAGCCCCAACACAGCCTCATTCCACAGCCCACCGTGAGCTCCTGGGGCGGATCCCTCCCTGCCACCTTCTCACCGCATAAGGTGGCAGGAGGGGTTAAGAAATCATTTCTTCTGCCGGGACGACTCTGATCCGACATTTCTGGGATCCTTTTGCACTTTAGCTCCAGGCAGATCAGGGTTCCAATCCTGACCTGGACCAGGTGCACAGGCAGCGCTGCAGAGTGGCAGAACAGAAGGCCAACCCAAGCCAGGCTCAGCTCGGGCACAGGCCCGCTCCTCGGCCTCCCCTGGTTGCCCACTCCGTCATGCAGTCTCACTTTCCTGCCCCCGTCCAGCCTTCTGACTCTTCCTTTCAGAGATGGCATTGTGAGCCATCGCTGCGCCGATTCTTGGCATAGCCAAGCTTGGCGCCCCCTCCCCCTGTGGTGCTGACCCCAAGTCCCTCCTTCCACGTTCAGACTAGGAGCCCTCCCAGCCTCCGCTCTGCTCTCTCCACACACAGGCCACGCCCTGCCCCTGGCTCCAGCTCAGTGCCACCTCTGCACGCCATGTCGCTCACCCTCAACTCACTCCTTGTGCAAGAGCCTCGTCCCTAGCACCTTGACCTCCACACTTGACCTCCAGACCCCAGAGACCTCAGGACTCCCAGAGCAATATTTCCTCTCTCACCCTGGCCCCCAGCACATACTCAGAAAATAGTAGGCAGTGGCTGAAGCAACCAGGGTAATAATCATTAACTAAAACATGGTGAATTAGGCCAGGAGTGGTGGCGCACGCTTGTAATCCCTGTGCTTGGGAGGCGGAGACAGGAGGATCGCGCTGGTTCAAAGCCAGCCTTGCTGGCTTAAGAGACCCTGTTTCCAAATAAAAATATAAAAAATAGGTGTCTGGGAATGTAGCCTGGAGGTAGAAGGGTTTCCAGAAACCCCAGTACCACCAAAAAAAAAAAAAAAAAAAAAAAAAAAAAAAGAGGAATTATAATTATTTATTGGCCATTTCTTCTTTTTTTTTTATAATAGGAATTGAACCCAGGGCTGTTCTACCTCCAAGCTATATCCCCAGCCCTTTATATTTTTTATTTGGAAAAAGGTCTCACTAGATTGCTGAGGCTGGCCTCCAAACTTCCATCCTCCTGTCTCAGTCTCCCATGTACTCGGACTACAGGTGCACCACCACGCCTGGCTGCCCACTTGTTCTTTACAATGTGCTCTGAGCATTGCAGAGCATTTCAGTTAATTCTCCCAACCCCCCTCCATAGACTTGTCATCCCTACTCCCTTCCTTCCTTCCTTTCTTTTTGGTACTAGGGATTGAATCCAGTTGTATTCTGCTTCTGAACTACACTTCCAGCCCTATTTTATGTTTCTGGGGTTGTTTTTTTTGTGGGGGGTTTTTTGTTGTTTTTTGTTTTGTTTTGTTTTTTCAGAACTAGGAGCTGAACCCCAGAGGCATTCGGCCTCCAAGCTACACCCCAGCCCTATTTTTTATTCTTTATTTTGAAACAGGATCTCACTAAGTTGCAGAGGGCCTAAGTAGCTGAAACTGGCTACAAATCTGTGATCCTCTTGTCTCTGCCTCCCAAGTACTGGAATTACAAACATGTGCCACCACGCCCAGCTCCTATTTTATGGTTTTTTGTTGTTGTTGTTTTGTGGTACTAGGGATTGAACCCAGGGGCATTCTACCTCTGAGCTACACCCCCAGCCCTATTTTTTATTTTTTATTTTGAAATAGAGTCTCACTAAGTTGTGGAGGGCCTCACTAAGTAGCTGAGGCTGGTTGCAAGCCGCGATCCTCCTGTCTCAGCCTCCCAAGTACTGGGATTACAAGCATGTGCCACCACACCCAGCCATTTTATGTCTTATTTTGAAACATGGTCTCACTAAGTCATGGTGCCTAAGTTGTTGAGGTTCTCCTCAATTACAAGCATGTTCCACTACGCCTGACTTACCATCTATCTATCTATCTATCTATCTATCTATCTATCTTTTTATTTATTTGAATTACTGGGGATTGAACCCAAAGGCATTCTATCTCTAAATTATGCCCCCAGCCCGATTCTATTTCTCATTTGGAAACAGGATCTCACTAAGTGGCTGAGGGTCCCTGCAATCCTCCATCTCAGCCTCCCAAGTACTGGGATTATTAGGCTGCACCACCACGCAGGCCAGCCCCTTTATTTTAAAGCTGAGGGCTCAGCCTGGTGGTGCACACCTATCATCCTAGCACTTGGGGAGGCTGAAACAGGAGGATCGGAGGCCAGTAAACTGCAACAATTTAGCAAGACCCTAGCCAGGCGTGGTGGTGTTGCAAGCTTGTAATCCCAGCACAACTCAGTGAGACCCTGTTTCAAATATAAAGAATAAAAAATAGGGCTAGGAGTGTAGTTCAGAAGTAGAATGCCCCTGGGTTCCATCCCCAATACCATAAATAATAACACTAATAATTAATAATGATAATAATAATAAAGCTGAGAAAATCAAGGCTCAGAGAGAAGTGAGTTGCCCAAGGTCACATGGCCAGGAAATGGCTGCATCAAAACGCAATTTAAATTTTTAGCCACTGCCCTACTTGGTCTCTCTCCAACACACAAACAGAGGAGGAGACAGGTGAGGAGTTGTGGCTTGCCGGTGACGCGGGCCACAAGGACTCCAACAAGACCAGCACAGCCCAAGGCTGGAGGCAGAGTCTGCTAATAAAACGCCATAAGCCCAGCCTGACATGGTGGGTGGTGCACACCTGTAATCCCAGTATTTAAGAGGCTAAGACAGGAGGATCCCAGGTGTGAGGCCTGCCTCAGCAACGCAGCAAGACCCTGTTTCAAAATGAAAAATAAAAATGGCTAGAGTTGTAGTTCAGAGGTAGAATGCCCCTGGATTCAATGCTAGGTAAACACACACACACACACACACACACACACACACACACACTTTTATAAGCCTGATTAAGCACCTGCTCTATGAACAGCCTGTGCTAGGGGCTGAGGCAAAGAATGACAACCCAGTGCTCATAACCAGCCTAGTGAGGCCAGCCACTCCCCAATCAAGCTAAGGCTAAGAGGAGCTTGTCCCCAGACAGGAACAGATAAGGCACACGGGGTGCAGAGGAGGTAACGCTGGCCCCATTGTGCGGGTGGGGGAGGGCGCCCAGGGCTCTGTGGGACTGAGGCTGGCGGCGGGCTGAGCCTTGAAAAGGCAGACAGGATTTTGACAGGGACTGGAGAAGGGTGGGGTGGCATTCCAGGCAGGGAGGAACGGAAGGATCAATCAAGGGCAAACACACGGGCAAGCGCAGGGCGTGTCCCAGGAGACTCTGGAAAGGCACTCTCCCAGCCCTCACGGGCACCCGCCCAGGTGTCCGGCCCCAAAGAGGCCACCTTGAGCTTCCCCAGATCCATGGGCGCTCAGTGCACTTGTGGCGAGTGGACAGGGAAAGGGCGAGAAGGCCTGGGCATATGATTTGAGAAGGAGCCAGAACCCAAGCTCTGTCCAGAACCTCAGGAGATGGAGATGCTCCGGGGGCAGCCCCAGCAGACCCGGGTAATGCTAGCGCAGCAGCAAGGGGAGGCGCCATGAACAAGGGCGGGGCGGCAGGAGACTGGCTTCCGGCACCCCAGATCTAAGCTGCCCGGAGGGGGGGGGGCGTCTTGGTATTATTCTGCTCAACCCCACTTTACAGGTGGGAAAACTCAGACCCAGACAGAGGAAGTGACTGGTCCAGTTCTTTGGCACCTTCAGAGTAAAACCAGAAATGTCCCCAAGTACACAAGAGACCAACCTTCGCCGCCTGCCTCTGCCACTGGCTCCCTGGTGACCTTCCTCTAGACCACAACTTCAACAAAACAGTGAAGACAGCGGCTCTAAACTTTATGGGTCACGATTCAAAGACGTGCATGTTCCCAATGCATCCTCTCCTGGGGAGATGCGGCGCACTCTCCAACTTGCGCCCACCGTTTCAGAAGTTCACACACATCTGAGACCATTGTGCTCTAGGGCAACGTGAAAACCGTTTGTGCCCCAGTCACTGTGACAGGGAGCCTGTTAGGCTGATTCCAGGGCCCTGCTCAAGGGCAGCTGAATCTGGGTGCGTCCAGGAAGAGTGTTTTAGCCAGCTCCCCTGTGCTGCCCTTGGGGAGCCAAGGAGCGAGGGACGGGGTGCGGTGCTCAGCTGCTGCCTCGAGCCGTGCCACATACTGAATTTCTGTGTCCTTGCCTGTGAGGAGAGGGCTCTGTGGCTGGAGGTTCTAAAGCCACTGCTCCTTCGCCAAGACCCCTCTGACAGGGAGGCAGGTAGCTGGGATGGGCTATGCAAGCAGGAGTTACCTAGGAGCAGGTGGGGGCTCAGCTGCCCAGACCCTAGACAGGCGCTGCCTGGATGGAGTCTAGACTCCAGGGCAGAACTTCCTAACAGAATACATCCCTGAACCTGGGTCTCCTGCTCCACTTAGGCCTCCCTACCCACGTCTTCCAGAGTTCCACCCATCACTCGGCTGGGTGGGGAATCCTCAAGTCCCCGCGCACCCTCTAGGAAGACAAAACTAATGTTCTCAGCACCATGTTAGCAAAACGAGGCCAACTCAGAAAGACACTGCAGGTTACTGCTCACATTAGAAGTTAGAGGAAGAAATAAGAAAGGGGAGACATCATGAATGTAAAAAGGAGACTGTTGACGTAGACGAGGGAAGGAAGGGCAGGGAGATAATGGGGAATTAATTTGATTAAACTACAGTATAAGTGCACATGAGTATGCCACCATGAAGCCTGCCACTCTGCACCATTAATATGTACCAACAGCCAGGCGTGATGACACACGCTGTACTCCCAGCACTTGGGAAGCTGAGACAGGAGGATGGCAGGTCCAAGGCCAGTCTCAGGAAGTAATAAGACTCTCAACAACCTAATGAAACCCTGTTTCAAAATAAAATAAAATATGGCTGGGAGTGTAGCTTGGAGGTAGAATGCCCCTGAGCTCAATCTCCAGTAACACACACACACACACACACACACACACACACACACACAGCACCAATAAAAACAAGACAAAAAATTATCCGGGCTTGGTGGTGCAAGCCTGTTCTTGGGAGGCTGAAACAGGAGGCTCAGAGGTTCTAGGCCAGCCTCAGCAACTTAGCGAGGCCCTCAGCAACTTATTGCCACAGCTGTCTGATCACAACAGCCCACCAGGTCAGCGGCACTGCCCCAGGACCCACAGCCCCTCTTGAGATCTGGTTCTGACCTAATAGAACTCTCTCCCCTCTGGGCCCTGTGCACAGCGCTCTCTAGGCCTCTACTGGCCCAAAGCTCCTACTTCTGGGGCCAAAATGGCAGCAAGGGAAAGAACGCTGCTCAGAACGTGGGCCGGAGCCATGAGCAAGGCCTTTCCGTCACCATGGGCTACCTGCAGAGTGGTCACCATGGGCTACCTGCAGTGTCCCGCTCGCTGAGCACCGTCCTTCCCCAGGCTAATAAGAGCGACAAGGGCCAGCTCTTCCCAGCTCTGACACGGGCTGCCTCATGCAATGCCTCTGTGCACAAGGGGCAAAGAAGACCTGCCTGGAGAGAGGAGTGGGCTGGGCTCTGCTGAGAGGACAGCAGACGCGGCAGTGGCTGAGGGTTATTAGGATCATGGCGAGCAAGATGATCATAATTAAAAATCACAGCAACGAGCCCTTCGGCGATTTACAAAGAGCTTTCGCTTTATCTCCCAGGATTTGTAATCTGGTGAGTTAGGTGGGGCTGGATCAGGATTATTCACAGTTGGCAGAGGAGGAAAGTAACCTGCAGAGTAGGGGAGCTGATGAGGAAGTAGTTATTAAGTGCCTACTGTGTACCACCTTATTAAGTGTGCTTATAGCTTACCTTGATCCGTCTCACCAAAACACAAATGTAGGTGCCACTATTCCCATTTTATAGAAGAGAAGTCAGAAGCCAAGAAATAGTAACCCATCCACCCAAGGCTCATGGCTGCTCTGTTCAAAGCCTACATCTGGGCCTGTATTTATGGGACTACAAAGCCTACGCTCTCCACTTTCCTGTCCATCCTGAGTTGAAAACTAGCTTCCTCTCCACCCCAATCATGTCTACCTAGAAACTCAGAATATGACCTTATTTGGAAATAACGTCTTTGCAGATGTCATTAGTTAGGTTAAAATGAGGTCATACTAAATCAGGCACAGTGGCACATGCCTGTAAATCCCAGCTATGGAGGCTAAGACAGGAGGATCACAAGTTTAAGGCCCGCCTGGGCAACTTAAAAGACCTTGTCTCAGGCCGGGCGTGGTGGCGCACGCTTGTAATCCCCGCGCTTGGGAGGCTGAGACAGGAGGATCACACAGGCTCGAAGCCAGCCTCAGCTACTGAGTGAGGCTCTCAGCAACTTAGTGAGAGCCTGTTTCAAAATAAAATATAAAATAGATCTGGGAGTATAGCCTGGAGGTAGAAAGCCTCTGGGTTCCACCCCCAGTACCACCAAAAAAAAAAAAAGACCTTGTCTCAAAAAAAAAAAAAAAAAAAAAAGCTGGAGATGTAGCTCACTGGTAGTTCCACCTCCACAAGGAAAAAAAAAAAAAAGGATGTCATACTAGATTAGGAGAGTCCTCATATATGACACAGAGATGTGGGAGAAAGCCATGTAGCCATGTTGACAGAGGAGGCAGCTGCAAGCCATGGACGGCCACGGAGCCTGGGAGAAGCGCGGGCGCCGACTGCCCCTCCCAGCCTCCGGAAGGATCCGTGCTTGCTGACACCTGATTGCAGACTCCAAGCTTCCAGACTGTGAGGATAAACTTCTGTGGCTCAAGCTCCCTGGTCTGTGAGACTTCCTCATAGCAGCCTCAGGAAATGAATACACAGTGCCTTTGAGCAGCAGACCTGCGCCTCTCAAGACCCGGTGTTCAGATCCCCACTCAGAGGCGGCCGTGGAGGTCCAAGGGCGCCTGGGGGCCTGTAAGGACATCTGAGCTTCGGGATGTTCTGGGCCTCCGTCCACCCTGCTGGGGCCTCCCTCTGAGTTTGTATAGCAACCTCTGTCCAGTCTCCTGGTCAACAATCCTGCCCTTCTACTCTAAGTCATCCTCCAACTGGAAAGAAAGCTGGTTTTGAAATGCAAATTTGATCTTTCCTGGTGGGCTTAATTCTCCTCCCCAGCTCCGCACCACCTTTGGGGTCAAGCTCTTGAGCCAGTGCCAGACTAGCCCAACCTTCCTCTCAGCCACTCACCCCTCCCACCATCTTCCACTCCAACCACGTGGGGCTATTTCCGACTCCCCTAACAAGCCAGGCTGCCTCAGCACATGCCGTTCCAACCACCTGGAAAACCATATCCAACCCAAACACCACCTCTCTGCCGTGAAACCCTCCCTCCATGGGAGCCACACCCTGCCACCAGGCGCGCTGGCCTTGTGGCAGCGCAACTCACACGTGTGCCCCACTCCCGGTTTGTGAACACTGATGTATTCATTTCTCTTTCTGTAGGCCTAGCGCCCCACAAAAAGTCATTCAGGAACGTTGAGTTAAGGAGCAGCCACATAATAATGGCTAACATTTACCGAATGTTTGCATATACCATGCACCAAGCATTCCATATATGTTATCTCATTTACTTCTCAAAATAATCCTATGAAACAGAAACTATTATAGGTTCGTTTTTACAGGTGAGAAGATGAAAAGATAACATCACTGGCTGGCTCAGGTTCACCCAACCTGGCGAAGCCGGAATGACCCCGGCCAGTGCTCGCGAGCACTACAGTAGCCCTCCTTACCTGCAGCTTTGCTCTTTGCAGTTCTACTTAAAAATACAAAAGAGTGACGCTAACGACAACAGGAGTGTTGCTAACAATTTGGACAGTGTGGACACATAAAAGAGGAGCTGTAGCTGGGCGTGGTGGCACACACTTGTAATCCCAGGACTTGGGAGGCTGAGACAGAAGGATCACAAGTTCTCAGCCAGCCTCAGGTACTTAGTGAAGCCCTCCAAAACTTAATGAGACTCTGTTCCAAAATAAAGAATAAAACATAGGTCTGGGGATGGAGCTTGGAGGTAGTAAGCCACTGGGTTCCATCCCCAGTAACACACACACACACACACACACACACACACACACACACACACAAGTAAAATAGGCATAAGGGTGTAGCTCAGAGGTAGAATGCTCCTGTGTTAAATCCCCAGTACTGGGGGGCTTGTAAAGTGCTTTCATTTTTCTTCTCTGTTCTTTTTTGGGGGGAGGATTTCAGGCATGTGCCACCACACCTACTTGTGTGTGTGTGTGTGTGTGTGTGTGTGTGTGGTACGAGGGATTGAACCCAGGGGCATTCTACCTCTGAAATACACCCAACCCTCTTTTATTTTTTATTTTGAAACAGGGTCTCACTAGGTTGGTGAGAGTCTCACTATATTGCTGAGGCCGTCCTCGAAGTATTGAAGTATTGACGCCCTCAATACTTCAATCAGGTACCTCAATCCTCCTAGAAAGTGCTTTCTTTATGTGAAAAGGTGAGAACAGCCCGGCATGGTAGCGTACACCTGTAATCCCAGTACTTGGGAGGCTGAGACAGGAGAATCACAGGTTCGAGAACAATCTCAGCAGGTAGTAAGACTCTCACCAAACTAGTGAGACCCTGTTTCAGATTAAAAAATAAAATAGGGCTGGGGTGTAGCTCCGAGGTAGACTGTCCCTAGGTTCAATCCCCATACACACACACACACACACACACACACACACACACACACACACGGGCGCGAAAGTTCTGGACTTAACAGTAAAATGTTTTCAGGCATGAAAAGTACCACGCCTCATGACCTTGGAGGGCTTACTGCACTAACTACCCTGCCCATCCTGACACCCTCATTTGACAGAAGAGGAGATGTAACTGTGGACGTGCCCGCAGTCACAGAGCAAGCCACGGCCCCGGATCTGTGGGCTACCCACTCAGTGCTCCTCCTCTTCTCATTGCTACAAAGCCCTAATCCAGGAGGACACAGACCACAAGCGAGCCTGTCTCCTGAGCCTCCTCCCCTAGCACAAAGCCAACATGGCCCCGGGCCCCAGCAAGGGCTCAAGTCTACAGCTAGGAGATGTAGCCATAAGAAAAAATTAAAAAGACAGCTGAGTCTTGTGGAGAAAGGTCTGCACCCTGCTTAGCGAGCGACCTGAGGGCTTACAGGGGACTCTGGGCGTCGGGACCATCTCCTGTTTTATACGTTAATGCATTTCACAAACTTATTGGATGAAATCATAAGCCAGGAATTTGGGGAACACTAGGAAGATTAATAAGCAAGTTGCTAAAATGGCATCTTAGGTCCAGGGAGGGGAGACAATTAAATAATGAACAAGTTCACATATAATTACGGACGCTCACTAACCCGATGAGGCAGAGCTCTAAGAACATGTAACAGGAAAGGCTGACTTAACCTAGGGAGTTGGCAAAGGCCCCCTGCAAAAGGGCTGAAATCTGAGGAGGGGAGTCAGCCAAGGTAAGAGGCAGGGAAGAGTGTGCTCGACAGAGGGAACAGTGTGTGCGAATCCCAGAAGCAAAAGGGCTCATGAAGCCCAAATAAACTAAAACACCAGAGTGGCTGGCTTCAGAGAGGTGGGCTGGGACTAGATCTTGCAGAGCCTTGTAGGTCAAATCAGAGAAAAGAGCAGAGAAGGGAGATCCCACACTGAGAACCTAGCTCAGGAAGACACAACTTAGTGTCCAAGAGTCACTGCATTGGTGAAGAGGAGTGATTTGTCCAAGATCACAAGGAAGACCAGGACTTGAAAACAGAACCCTACCTGCAGACTGGGTTTGGGAGCTATTTCAGGCATGGGGGGGGGGGCTTTCCAGGTGTTTCAACCTAGAGGAGGTTCCCAGCTCCCTCTCTGTAGCCCTTTGAGCTCTAGAGAACAGACTCACCTGCTTTTATTTTATTTTATTTATTTATTTATCTATTTTTTGGGGGTGGTACTAAGGGTAGAACCCTGGGGCTTTTCTCCCAGATCTATTTTATATTTTATTTGGAAACAGGGTCTCACTAAGTTGCTGAGAGCCTCACTAAGTAGCTGAGGCTGGCTTCGAACCTGTGGTCCTCCTGTCTCAGCCTCCCAAGTGCAGGGATTACAAGCCTGTGCCACCACGCCCAGCTGTTTATCTATTTTTATGGTGCTGGGGATGGAACCCAGAGGCAATCTTGCCCCAAGCTACACCACCAGCCCTATTTTTTTTTTTTTTAAACAAGGTCTCACTGAGTTGCTGCAAACCGCAATCCTTCCGTTTCAGCTTCCCAAATGTGGGGATTACAAGCGTGCACCACCATACCTGGCTTTCGCTCGCTTTTATTTTATTTATTTATTTATTTTTTGGTGATACTGGGGGTGGAACCCAGAGGCTTTCTACCTCCAGGCTATACTCTCAGACCCATTTTATATTTTATTTGGAAACAGGGTCTCAATAAGTTGCTGAGAGCCTCACTAAATAGCTGAGGCTGGCTTCGAACCTGTGCGATCCTCCTGTCTCAGCCTCCCAAGCGCGGGGATTACAAGCGTGCGCCACCACGCCCGGCTCGCCCACTTTTATTAAAACATAGATCGCTGGGCTCTGCGATCTATCAGTGTGTGTATGTGTGTGTGTGTGTGTGTGTGCGTGTGTGTGTGTGTGTGTATGTTACTAGGGAGTGATATGAAGGCCATACACGGGAGTCACGCTGGCACACACACACCACTGACACACTAGGGATTGAACTCAGGAACATTTTCTAACTGAGCAACACCTCTACACCTCTAGCTCATTGTGTGTGTGTGTGTGTGTGTGTGTGTGTGTGTGTGTGTGTGTGTTGCTGGGAACTGAATCCAGAGATGTTCTACACCTCAGCTCAATTTTACTTGTATTGGGGTGTATTTGTTTTTCTGTTTTCCTGTGGTACAGGGATTGAACCTCAGGGCATTCTAGCTCTGAGCTTTACCCTATCCTTATTTTTTATTTATTTATTTATTTTTTTGAAACAGGGTCTCACTAAGTTGCAGAGAGCTTCACTAAATTGCTGAGGCTGGTGGCGAACCTGTGATCCTCCTGTCTCAGCCTTCTAAATTCTGGGGTTACAGCCATGTGCCACCTTGCCCGGCTCTGCCCCCTGATTTTTTTATCCTGTAGGTCTGGCATGAAGCCTCATAATTTGCATTCTAGTAAGCTCCCTGGTGACCCTGCTGCCGGTGGGGACTGACCAGGCTGAGAACTACTATTCTCGGCTCTAGGGAAGGGACCTGCAGAAGGCGAGTGGGGTGACTTCCTAAACCCGGGTACCAATGAGACAGACCAGCAATCTGAGAAAGAGGCGGGGCCACCTAGCTACCAGCCAGGCAAACTGAAGCTTGGGGGCCTGGACTCTTTAACATGAGAGAGACTTAATATAAACGTGCTGGGAAACAGATAAACCCATAAGGGGTTCCATCAAAGCCATACACGGGAGTCACACTGACACACACACACACCTCTCACACACACACACACACACACACACACACACACACACACACACCGCTGACACCCACCCTCAGCCAGATCCCTGGACCAGACCACAGGGCTCCTGAGCTGCAGGGCAGAGCCAGTCCCACGTCCCGTGATTCAGGGAAGGAGATTTCTGCTGTCTTTGGCTGGGAAACGTTTTTAGAATTGCAGAAATCTGCTACTGGCCCCCAATTCTATCACCCATCCACCTTCCTTCCCTTTACACTCCAAACCACAAGCCAAGCAGCGAAGGGGTAGGCGACGTCACAGGGAGGAAGCGCTGGAGCCCAAGGAAGGATTCCTGCACACGCGTATCTTTCTCTCAGAACAATTCCTCCTTTCTATACGGTTCAGTTTCTCTCTATCCTTGAATCCCTATCAACTCCAATCTACCCACATTTCAGCATTCGTATCTGAAACCACAAAGCCGGAGACTCAAACCCCGAACTTCCTCTTCACCCAGTTTTTCCAAAATAGAGTGGCCCTGGGCGAAATTTTTCTGTCCCCTTCCAGTTGGCAGCAAAATGACACTTTTCTTGCAAACCCACATGCACAGACTCAGTAGTCACTAATATACAAACAGCTACACATACATAAAAACAAATGTGAGAACTTGTCAAAACAGATACACATATCCAGCAAGAGTCCCTTATTCACCGGCCATTGGTGCACGAGAAATACACAGGGAGGACGCACACATGCACACAGACGACAGATGTAGAAATGCACGCACACCCCAACGCAGGAGGGAAGGGGTGCGACACACCCAAAGGCATCTCTCTACGAGTAGAGATTCCTCCGAGAAGGGATTCCCGGGAGCGGCCCCTGATCCCGGCGGCGCTCCCTCCCGGTCCCCCGGGCGCGGGGTGGCGGGCAGCCCGGCGACCCGGCCGCGGCGCCGGCCCTGGAGCCCCCGGAATCCAGCCCTGGGCCGGCCGACCGCCATCCCGGGCCCGCGCCCGCGCCCCCCGCACCCCGGCTCGCTCACACTCGGGTCCAGGGGACACGCCCTCGACGCGCGGCCCGAGCCCCGCCGGCGGCGCCCACCTGCCCGCCGCGCCCCTGCAGGCCGCCCCCGCCTCCGCCGGCTGCGCGGAGACAAAGCCGCGCACACGCGCGCCGGCCCCGCGTGCACACCGCTCGCACGCGCACACGGGGAGCCACGCCGGCGCGCGCACGGCGCACACGGCCCGCGGCGCAGCCCGGGGCCCCCGCCCGCCGCCGCCTCCAGCGCCCCCTGCCCCCCCAGCGCCCCGTGCCCCCGCCCAGCGCCCCGTGTCCACCGCCCAGCCCCCGGTGCCCACCGCCCACCGCCCCGTGTCCACCACCCCGCGCCCAGCATCCCACGCCCAGCACCCCGTGCCCACCGCCCTGTGTCCAGCACCCCGTGCCCACCGCCCAGCGCCCTGTGTCCAGCACCCCGTGCCCACCGCCCAGCGCCCTGTGTCCAGCACCCCGTGCCCACCGCCCAGCGCCCAGCGCCCCCGCCCCGCCCGGGGCTGACCTGGCGGCCGCGCGGCTCGGCGCCGTCTGTCCGTCCGTCCCGCGGGCTCCGGCGCTGGAGCTGCGCAGACGTGCCCGCCGCGCTCCTCGCCCCTCCCGCCGCAGCCCCCTCCCCTCCGCCCCGCCGCGACGGGGGCCCGGACCGCCGCCGCCTCCCACGTGCGCCGGGCGCCACCTGCCGCGGCCGAGCGCCGGGCCCGGCCCCGCCCCCGCCGGCCTCAGTTTCCCCGCGGAGCGGCGGCCCGGCTGACCCCGCCCCCGGCCCAGCGGCCTCCCGCCCCCCCCCCCGCAGGGACCTGGCCGACGCCCACCCCTCCGGGCGCCCTCCTATTGTTCCCGCGGCCGCAGCTCGCGGAGGGCAGCGCCCACCGTCCTCAGGTGGCAGCCCCTCCGGGGACCCCGTGCCCACCCTCCGCGGGCCAGGCTCGCCCAAAGTGAAGGCGCCTTTAAATTAGGGTCGAAGCCGCCACCGCCCTCGTAGGGCTCCTTCACATCCTGCTTTGAAGGTACACTGTTGAACTAACCCGAGCCACAGCGAGCCCCAAAGAACCTGTGGAGAAGGTAGGACGGGATCCGAGTCTCCATTCCTCAGATAAGGAAACAGAATTCCTGCCCCAGGGCTCCGGGGCACGGCCAGGCCCTCCAGAAGTCTCAGAATAAAGAGCCGCCTTTGTTAGACTCTAAAGCAGAGAAGCACACAAACAAAAGTCTCGCACTCTCAGCTTTGCTGGAAGTCAGGGCCCCAGAGCTTCCTAAATACAGGCTGGCTCACCTACTTTGGACCTGACCTCGTCTCCAGAGGCAGCTGTGACCCCCCGTTTTTGCAGATCTCTCTCCAGGCAGGTGGAGCCCAGGGTCCCCACCTCGGCCCGACACCAGAGCAGGGGAGAGGGCCGCCGGAATGTGTTCAGAGGGAGCCTGGGGCGGGCCTCCAGGGACTTCCACAGACAGACAAGGCAAACCTTAGGAAACCGCGGCCTGGTGCAGGGCCCGCACAGCGCACTCAGGCTTCTACCATAGCGAGGGCTGCAAAGTCCAGGAGGGAAATTATAACTAGACGTAAGAATTACCAACTCATCTGGAATATTGTGTCGATTCCAGGTACTGTTATAAGGCCTTCGTTTGCGTCAGCTCATTTAATTCGCACAGTGCCTTCATGGGATAGAGGCATTCCTGCCCCTGCTTTATCCATATCTAGAGAGATACGTTACAAGCCGGGTGGCCCACGCGTGTAATCCCAGTACTCGGGAGGCTGACTCAGGAGGATCACAGGTTTGCAGCCAGCCCCTCAGCCACGAGTGAGGTCCTTTGCAACTCAGTGAGACTCTGTTTCAAAATAAAGAATAAAAAATAGGACTAGGGGTATGGTTAGAGGTAGAGAGAGAGAGAGAGAGAGAAGGAGGAGGAGGAGGAGGAAGAGGAGGAGGAGGAGGAGGAGGAGGAGGAGGAGGAGGAGGAGGAGAAAGGAAAGGAGAGGAGAGGAGAGGAGAGGAGAGGAGAGGAGAGGAGAGGAGACACACACAAAGTCATTCTATAGCTTGTAAAATGGGAGAGCCAGGATCCAACCCTGGGGCGAGCTGGTTCCCAAGCTTGCAGTTTTTTGAGTTTTTTGTTTTTTGGTTGTTTTGTTGTTGTTGTTGTTTGTACTGGGGATCAAAAACAGGGCCTTGTGCGTGTTGGGTCATATCCCCAACACTCTTGAGATCGGGTCTCATTAAATTGCCCTGCTGGCCGAAAGCTTGTGGTCCTTCTGCTCGGCCTCCCTGGTAGCTGGGACTACAAGTGTACACCACCAGTCTGGCCCAAGGTTTTGAAGAAAAGGCACTTGAAGAATTAGAGCACCTATCAGAGCAGGACTCAATTTACTGTGGGGTTTTTTCTGTCCCCTTTAGGTTCCTGGTAACCAGCACACACCCCCAGCGATGTAGGCCCTAACTTGCTAAACCGCTGCTTGACTGCAGGGGGCTGGAGGACCGCATGCCTAGTGCAGGACTCCTTTGTAACCCCCTCTGCTCTGCTGGGGATTTTTATCAGTGGTTTTAGAGGAAGCAGAAGAGGTAATGGAATGATGATCATATCTATAATTGAAGTTGGGAAGGACAGTAAACACTCTAGAAACCAAAATAAATTTCAAAAAGATCTGAACGGCCTTAGAGGCTGAGCTAGAACTAACCAGACGAGGCGTCACATGGAGTAAGTGTGGACTCCCGTACTTAGGTCCCAACCACAGCGGTTTCGTAGAACCTTTTATGATGATGGAGATATCCTGCCTCTACTGCTGCTATGGAGGCTGGTAACCATCTGTGGCTACTGAGCACTTGAGATTCAGCTAGTACAACTGAGAAATTGTCTAACAGCATACTTAATTTTATTTAAAGTACTTTTTTCTTTTTTTTTTCTTTTTTTTTTTTTTGGTGGTACTGGGGTTCCTGGAAGCCCTTCTATCTCCGGGCTACACTCCCAGACCTATTTTTACATTTTTATTTGGAAACAGGGTCTCCTAAACCAGCGCGCGCGGCTGGCTTCAAACCTGCGCGATCCTCCTGTCTCTGCCTCCCAAGCGCGGGGATTACAAGCGTGCGCCACCACGCCCGGCTAATTTAAAGTACTTTAAATTATAATAGGCATATGGGACTACTGACTGCTACACTGACAGTACCTTCCAAATGATGAGGTACTCAAAATACAGTATGGAAAGAATCTAGATTACAGCCAGGCACAATGGCACACTCCAGTAATTCCAGTACTCGGAAAGTCGAGACCAGGAGGATTGCAGGCTCAAGGCCAGCTTCAGCAACATAGTGAGACTCTTAACCTATGGAGGCCCTGTTTAAAAAAATAAAAAGCAAGGCATCGTGGTGCGTACTTGTAATCCCAATACTTGGGAGGCTAAGACAGGAAGATTGCAGGTTCTAGGACAGCCTCAGCAAATAGATCTTCATTGACCTAGCAACTCTGTTTCAAAATTAAAATAAAAAGCCGGGCATGGTGGTGCACGTTTGTAATCCCAGCATTCTGGAGGCTGAGACCAGAGGATCGTGGTTCACGGACAGCCTCAGCTACTTAGGCCCTTCGCAACTCAGTGAGACCCTGTTTCAAAATAAAGAATAAAAAATTGGGCAGGGGTTGTAGCTCAGAGGTCAAATGCCTCTGAGTTCCAGCCCCAGCCCTACAAAAATTAAAATAAAATAGGGCTGGGGGTATAGCTCAGGGGTAGAATGTCCCTAAGTTCAATTCCCAATGCCACAAAAATAAATAAATTAATTAATTAATAATAAATAAAAATTTAAAAGGGTTGGGTATATAGCTCAAAGGTAAAATGCCCCTGGGTTCAATCTCCAGTACAGGAAGGAAGGAAGGAAAGAAGGCCGGCCAAGCAAGGTGGCACACACCTATAATCCCAGTACTTTGAAAGCCAAGACAGGAGGATCACAGGTTCCAGACAGCCCAGCAATACAGGGAAGCTCTCAGAAAACTATTGATACCCTGTTTCCAAACACAAGATAAAAAAGAATGGGGAAGCTGGGCGTGGTGACGCACGCTTGTAATCCCCGCGCTTGGGAGGCTGAGACAGGAGGATCGCACAGGTTCAAAGCCAGCCTCAGCTGGCTTAAGAGATCCTGTTTCCAAATAAAATATAAAATAGGTCTGGGAGTGTAGCCCGGAGGTAGAAGGCCCCTGGGTTCCATCCCCAGTACCACAAAAAAAAAGAAAAAAAAAGAATGGGGAAGCTAGGCGTGGTGGCGCACGCTTGTAATCCCAGCATTTGGGAGGCTGAGACCTGAGGATCACGTTTGTGGACAGCCTCTGCTACTTAGTGAGGCCCTCTGCAACTCAGTGAGCCCCTGTTTCAAAATGTAACTCAGAGGTGAATAGTTGAAAATAAAGTTAGGGAGGGTAGGAGGGAGGTAAAAACATCAACCGGGTTATCAGAGACTGCTGATTGGGACCCGGCACCCTCCGGAGAGTCAGCCGGCTGTGGGGGAAGGGACCAATGGGCCACACATCTGGAAGGTTGCGTGTAGTCCTGATGGCCGGCTGAGTCACGTGGTGGATCAGAGGCACCGATGTTTTATAGGCTTGCCGATTCTTACGACATCTGTAGTCTCGGGATGTTTGGAGTCTCCAGGCACCTGGAGTCTCGCGAAACCTCCGCTTCTGGTTTCTGGGGTTCCGCTGTGAGATCACGTAGGGGAGGGACCCAACTTATCAAGAGGTAGAATGCCTCTGAGTGTTCAATCTCTGCTAGTACTACAAAAAAAAAAAAAAAAAGCCAGGTGTGGTGGTACATGCTTGTAATCCTAGCATTTGGGAATTTGGGAGGCTGAGACAGGAAGATCGAGGTTCACTGACATCCTCAGCTACTTAGCAAGGCCCTTCACAACTCACAACTCAGTGAGATCCTGTTTCCAAAAAAAAAAATTTTAAAAATAACACTAGGCATGGTGGCACATGCTTGTAATCCCTGTGCTTGGGAGGCTGAGACAGGAGGATCGCACAGGTTCAAAGCCAGCCTCAGCTACTGAGTGAGGCTCTCAGCAACTTAGTGAGACCCTGTTTCCAAATAATATATAAAATAGGTCTGGGAGTGTAGCCTGGGGGTAGAAAGCCCCTGGGTTCCATCACACACACAAAAAATCTCCCTATAACCAACTATATTTACTGAACTTTATTAGCTGGGGTCTTTTTTCTTGTTTTAAACTTCTTCCTTTCAAATGTAATATTTTGGGGGGAGTGGGTCGAGGGATGGAACCCAGGGGCATTTGACATCCGAGCTACACCCCCTGCCCTATTTTTTGTTTTTTATTTTGAGACAGGGTCTCACTAAGTTGCAGAGGGCCTCACTGATCAGCTGAGGCTGTCTGCGAACCGAACCACGATCCTCCAGTCTCAGCCTCCCAAATGCTGGGATTACAAGTGTGCGCCACCACGCCCGGCTCAAATATAAATATTTATGGAGCATAGATTAACACCTACTTGGCAATAATAAAAAGTAACTTTCTATTATCATTGGATATTAATAACAATGTAAACAAATAAAACTTATTTTAAAAAAAAATAAAAAATAAATAAAAAGACTAATGCCGGGCGTGGTGGCGCACGCTTGTAATCCCCGCGCTTGGGAGGCGGAGACAGGAGGATCGAGCAGGTTCGAAGCCAGCCACGCTGGCGTAAGAGACCCTGTTTCAAAAATATAAAATAGTCCTGGGAGTGGAGCCCGGAGGTAGAAGGGCTTCCAGGAACCCCAGTACCACAAAAATAAATAAATAAATAAATAAATAGACTAAATATATAGGGCTAGGGATGTAGCTCAGAGGCACAATGCCCCTGGGTTCAACTCCCATTATCACAAAAAAAGTTGTATGTACATACCTATAATCCCAGTTTTTGAGAGGCCAAGACAGGAGGATCCCAGGATCAAGGACAGCCTCAGAAAGTAGTGAGACTCTAACTAAAAAGACTGTTTCCATTTTTTTTTATTTTAATTTTTTAGTTTTTTTTTTTCTTTTGTGGTACTAGGGATGGAACCCAGGGGCATTCTGCCTCTGAGCTACACCACCAGCCCTATTTTTTATTCTTTATTTTGAAACAGGGTCTCACTAAGTTGTGAAGGGCCTCCCTAAGTAGTAGCTGAGGCTGTCCGCAAACCGCGATCCTCCTGTCTCAGCCTCCCAAATGCTAAGATTACAAGTGTGTGCCACCATGCCTGGATCCTGTTTCAAATTTTTAAAAAAAAGTGTTAAAACGGGCTGAAAACTCAGTCAATGTGGCGCACGCTTGTAATCCCAGTATTTGGGAGGCTGAGACAAGAAGATCACACAGGTTCGAAGCCAGCCTCAGCCACTCAGTGAGGTTCTCAGTAACTTAGTGAGTTCCTGTTTCCAAATAAAATATAAAATAAGTCGGGGCTGTAGCCCGAAGGTAGAAAAGCCCCTGGGTTCTATCCTCAGTAGCACAAAAAAAAAAAAAAAAAAAAAAAAAAAAGGTTTGAGGGTATAGCTCATAGGTAGAATGCCTCTGGATTCAATCCCCAGTACCACAGAAATCAAATAAAAAACAGAATAGGGATGGAGGTGTATCTCAGAGGTAAAATGTTCCCAGGTTCAATCTCCAGTACCACAAAAATAAAATAAAATATATAGAAAAAATTAGGGCTGGAGGTGTAGCTTAGAGGTAGAATGCCCTAGGCTCAGTCCTCAGTCACACACACACACACACACACACACGCACACGCACACGCACACGCACACACACACACACGCGCATGCCTTTATAAGCTTCAAAGTAAGTTGGGCGTGGTTGTGCACGCTTGTAATCCCAGCATTCGGGAGGCTGAGACCGGAGGATCACGGTTCGCGGACAGCCTCAGCTAATTTAGGCCCTTTGCTAGTTAGTGAGACCCTGTTTCAAAATAAAGAATAAAAAATTGGGCAAGGGGTGTAGCTCGGAGGTCAAATGCCTATGGGTTCCATCCCCAGACCCGCAAAAAATTAAAAAATATAGGGCTGGGGGTGTAACTCAGAGATAGAATGCCCCTGGGTTCCATCCCCAGTACCCCCCCAAAAAGCAAAGTAACAATACCATTAGTCTCATTACTATTATTATTTCAAATACATCCTATTAGGACTTGGTAACTGGACTCGGGCAGGGGACAGGAGAGCGGTAGGTAGTGTACTGCACATGTGGGGTGGGATGAGAGGCGGACCTGGAGCTTTTGGGCTGGTCAGCTAACGCCATCCCCTAGAGCCCTGAAC
The DNA here is from genome assembly GCF_963383645.1 of Muscardinus avellanarius. Classification (NCBI taxonomy): domain Eukaryota; kingdom Metazoa; phylum Chordata; class Mammalia; order Rodentia; family Gliridae; genus Muscardinus; species Muscardinus avellanarius. The sequence continues at coordinate 43,087,136 of NC_137805.1, forward strand.
ACCAGCAGCCGCAGCCTCGCCCTCCAGGACGCTTCCTCATTCCTCTGAGCACGCCCTACTTGGCTGAAAGAAATAGCCTGTTCTAAGAAAAGCTAGACCCTGTACTCATTTTTACTATTTATTTTTTTTGGGGGTGGGGTGCTGGAGATCAAACCCAGAGCCTCGTACAAGCTCTTCTGCTGAGCCCCACCCCATCCCTGCCCCACCCCCACCCACTAGTCTGAGTCTTTCCTTAAACAAGTACTGAGTACCAAGCACGTGCTAAGTAGAGCCAAGAGTACTGAGTACCAAGCACGTGCTAAGTAGAGCCAACAGTACTGAGTACCAAGCACGTGCTAAGTAGAGCCAACAGTACTGAGTACCAAGCACGTGCTAAGTAGAGCCAACAGTACTGAGTACCAAGCACATGCTAAGCATTTTACTTGCTTACTTTCCCCACCCTGGGTGCTAGCTCCAGAATTCTCTAGTTCCCTGCAGTCGCGTAGCCTATAAGGAGATTGTATAATTTCAAGATTGCCTTTCTGGGGATTTCTGGCACTTTGCTATGTTGCCTTCACCTTCCACTGGGGAAAGTGACGCTCAGAGAGATGGAATCCAGCCACTTGGACAAGTTAGAAAAGCCTCTCAGGGCGCAGGCAGCGCTCGGCCTCTCAGAGCTCCCTCGGCCCTCCAGGGCCCCCAGTCCTCCCAGCCCCAAGAGTGGGCACTTGCCCAGCTAACTCAAGGCAAGTATTTTCCTTTGCCCCTTTCCTGGGGGAAGAGAAAGATTTCTTTCCTGGGGGGAGGTGAAAGTGAATTCCCACCCTCCACCACCTTCGCCACCAAGCCGCACACCCAGCCGCGGCCCAGGGGCGAGGCGGGAAGGTTCTCACTGTGAGTCACACGGGCTGACCTGTCAGAGTCACCCGAGCACAAGGCGCTAAGCTTAGTTTAGGGGGCAAAAAAGTAGGTCATGCGACCTTGTTCCCAGGAGTAGGATCCGACTGCAGCGTGCGCCCCCGCTCATCTCATCCCCACATACCATAAACACTTGTGGAGTGCCGTGCAAAGCCTCGGGACAGAAGGGATGTGTGACAGAAAAGTATCCCTCTCACGCTGCAATCCCAGTGCGCGGGAGGCTGCGATAGGAGGATTGCAGGTTCGTGGTCAGCTTCGGCAACTTAGTGAGGCCCAGTTTCAAAATAAAATAATGATAGCCGGGCGTGGTGGCGCACGCTTGTAATCCCCGCGCTTGGGAGGCTGAGCAGGAGGATCGCACAGGTTCGAAGCCAGCCTCAGGTACTTAGTGAGGCTCTCAGCAACTCAGTGAGACCCTGTTTCCAAATAAAATATAAAATAGGGCTGGGGTGTAGCCCGGAGGTAGAAAGCCTCTGGGTTCCACCCCCCAGTGCCACAAAAAAAATAAAATAATGATAGCTGGGTGCAGTGGCACACACTTGTAATCCCAGTACTTGGGAGGCTGAGACAGAAGGATCTCTAGTCTGTGTCCAGCCTCAGCAGTTTGTGAGGCCCTCACAACTTAGTGAGACCCTGTTTCAAAAATTAAAACATAAAATAGGGCTGGAGGTGTAGAGGTAGAATGCCCCTGGGTTCAATCCCCAGTACCACACATACAAAAAAGTAATGACAATAATAAATAGAGTTGGGGGTATCGTACAGAGGTAGAATGCCCCTGGGTTTTATCCCAGTTCCACAAAAAAAAAAAAAAAAAAAAAAAGGAAGAGTACATCCTCACCCTTCAGAGAAAGGAACTCCTCCACTGTGAATACCAGACTCTGTGCATATAACATGTACATTTCTACTATTTTTTTTTTTTTTTTTTTTTACTCAGGGGCATTCTACCTCTGAGCTACATCCCCAACCCTTTTTTTTTTTTAAACAGGTCACCGGGCGTGGTGGTGCACGCTTATAATCCCTGCACTTGGGAGGTGGAGATGGGATCGCGCAGGTTCGAACCCAGCCTCGCTGACTTAAGAGACCCTGTTTCCAACTAAAATATAAAAATAGGTCTGGGAGTGTAGCCTGGAGGTAGAAGGGTTCTATCCCCAGTACCACCAAAAATAAATAAATAAATAAATAAATAAATAAATAAATAAATAAATATAAATAAATAAATAAAAACAGGTCTCACTAAGCTGAGAGTGTTGCTATGTTGCTAAGGCTGGTCTTGAATCTGCCAACCTCTTGTCTTAGCCTCTCAAGTACTGGGATTACAGGAATGCATTACCATGCCCATCTTAGATTATTTATAATACCAAGTACAACGTGAATGCTGTGTAAAAAAAAGTACTATACTATATTGTTTATGGAATAATGACAAGAAAATGTATGTGTTCGTTTCATATGTTATTTATTTATTTATTTTACAGAACTCAGGGGCATTCTACTTCCAAACTATACCCCTAACCTTATTTTTTTTATTCCTTTTTTTTTTTTTTGTGGTACTGGGGTTCCTGGAAACCCTTCTCCGGGTTACACTCCCAGACCTATTTTATATTTTTATTTGGAAACAGAGTCTCTTAAGCCAGTAAGGCCGGCTTCAAACCAGCGGGATCCTCCTGTCTCTGCCTCCCAAGCGCGGGGATTACAAGCGTGTGCCACCATGCCTGGCCTTTATTACTTATTTTGAAACAGGGTCTCACTGAGTTGCAAAGGACCTCATTAAGTAGTAGCTGAGGCTGTCCTCGAACTTCGATCCTCCCATCTCAGCCTCCCAAATGCTGGGATTACAAGTGTGCGCCACCACACCTGGCTTGTATTTTATTTTTGTACTGGGGATTGAACACAGGAGTGTTTTGCCTCCGAGCTATACTCCTAGCTTATTTTATTTTTTATTTTGAAACAGTCTCACTAAGTTTCTGGGATCTCACCTTGAGCCTGTAATCCTCCTGTCTCAGCCTCCCGAGCTGAGGATTATAGGCATGCACTAACACATCTGGCTCAGTTTTCAATGTGCTTAACCCACAGCTGGTTGGATCTGGACATGAGACCACATCAATATGAAAGGCCGACTACATATATGTGTAGAGTGATGGGAGAGGGGCGCAGTGGCACACGCCTGTACGCCCAGTACTTGGGAACCTTGAGACTGGAGGATTCCATGTTTCAAGTCAGCGTCAGCAACTTGAGGCTCTTAGTAACTTAGCAAGATCCTATTTCCAAATAAAAATAAGGGTGTGGGAGGGGTATAGCTCAGAGGCAGAAGGCTCCTCTGTTCAATCCTTAGCACCACAAAAAAAAAAAAAAAGAAGGATAGGAGTTGGGTATGTTGGGGACATGCTTATAATTTCGGTACTTGGGAGACTGAGACAGGAGGATCACAGGTTCAAGGACAACCTCGCCAATTTAGCAAGCCTCTCAGCAACCTAGAGAGACCCTGTTTCAAAACAAACAAAAAAAATTAAAAAGGCTGGGAGTGTAGCTCAGTGATAAAATGACCCTGGGTTCAATCCTTAGTACCATAAAACAAAAAAAGAGTGATGGATACATCCAAGGAGAGGGACTGAAAGAGTTGAGGGTGGAGCGATGTCATAAAAAGTACGTTAAGCTAGTGTGGTGGCCCATGCCCATAACCCCTGTATTTGGGAGGCTGTGACAGTCGGGCTTCAGCAAGACCTTGTTTCAAAATAAAAAACAAAAAAGAACTTGGGTTCTAGCTCAGAGGTATAACCCCTCTGGGTTCTATCTAAAGTAACACATATTAAAAAATAAAAGGAAAGAAAAAAGAGTTAAGTTCAGCACAGAGAAGAGGTAGAGGGGCTCTCCAGGCTGCACAGATGTCTATCTGTACAGCATATATATATATATATATATATATATATATATATATATATACTCCATCTAGCAGGCAGTAGGGAGCCATGGAGATGGAGTATACTATGGCTTTGGACAAAGTCTAAAAAGACCGAGTTTGAATTCAGGCTCTGCCCCTTCGCAGCTGTTTGGCCTTGGGTGAGTTACTCAACCCCCGTGGTCCAGGCATATCACTCTCCACTGTTTGCTCTTCCTCTTAGCCAGTAAGAGGATTGCACGTCCTGGCCACGTGTCCTGTGCTCAAGTACCCTCCAGAGGACGGAGCTACCTGCTCTCAGCAGGCTCGGCCACGTGACTCACTGTGGCTAATGAAATCTGAGCTGGAGAGCTGAGTGCCAGCTCTGATCAGGAACTCGAAAAGCCATCGCGGGTTCCAGGCTAAAATCTCACTCTTTTATTTCTGCCCCTGAAATGGTGCGTGGCGGATGGGAGCGGTGCCTTCTGCCCGGATCCAGAAATTAAAGATACATGGAGCAGAGCTGCAGCCAACCCCGAACGGGGCCATTGCTACCGATGTGTAACGCGAAGAAGAAAACTGTGTTGTGTAAGGTTTTGGGGGAGGGAGGTATCATCACATCCTAACTTAGCAAATACTGGTGGGTACACCTCTCTAGAGCGCAGGTGACTGAGTGGTGTGTACTTCATGGTACTGCTGTGAGGACTGAGTAAGAATTCCTCATGGAAAATGCTCAGTCTGATCAATGATAGACATTATAAAAAAAATGACCATTAAGAGCCAGATGTGGCGGTGCAAACCTGTAATCCCAGTACTTGGAGGTTGAGACAGGAAGTTCACAGGTTCAAGGACAGCTTTTTTCTTTTTGTAGTACTGGGGATGGAACCCAGGGGCGTTCTACCTCTGAGCTATACCTCCAGCCCTATTTTTTATTTTTTATTTTGAAACAGCGTCTCACTGAGTTGCAAAGGGCCTCGCTAAGTAGCTGAGGCTGTCCTCAAACCTGCACAATCCTTCTGTCTCAGCCTCCCAAATGCGGGGATTATAAGCGTGCACCACCACGCCCGGCTAAGGACAGCGTTAACAACTGAGACCTCAGCAATTTAGAGAAAGCCTGTTACAAATAAAAATAAAGAAAGGGTCAGGGGTGTAACTTAGAGGTAGAATGTCCCTGGGTTCAATCCCAGTACCGAAAAAGAAAGAAAGGAAAAAGCTGAGCATGGTGGTGCACGCTTGTAATGCCAGTACCCGGAAAGCCGAGATGGGAGGATCTCGGGCCCAAAGCAGTTTAGCGAGGCCCTCTGCAACTTCCTGAGACTCTGTTTCAAAACGAAAAATAAAATAGAGCTGGGGGGTGGGTAACTCAGGGGTAGAACCTCCCTGGTTCAATCTCCACTATCACACAAAGAAAAAAAATAAATAACTCATCCTGAATTTAGGGTGGGCCCTGAATCCAGTGACTGTGGTCCTTATAAAAAGAGAAGACAGCTGGGCGTGGTGGCACACGTTTGTAATCCCCACCCTTGGGAGGCTGAGACAGGAGGATCGTGCCAGCCACAGCTGGCTTAAGAGACCCTGTTTCTTTTTCTTTTTCTTTTTAGTGGTACTGGGGTTCCTGAAAACCCTTCTACCTCCGGGCTACTCTCCCAGACCTATTTTTTATATTTTTATTTGGAAACAGGGTCTCTTAAGCCAGCAAGGCTGGCTTCGAACCTGCGTGATCCTCCTGTCTCCACCTCCCAAGCGCGGGGATTATAAGCGTGCGCCACCACACTCGGCAAGAGACCCTGTTTCTAAATAAAATATAAAATAGGTCTGGGAGTGTAGCCCGGAGGTAGAAGGCCCCTGGGTTCCATCCCCAGTACCACCAAAAAAAAAAAAAAGAGAGAGAGAGAGAGAGAGAGAGAGAGAGAGAGAGAGAGAGAGAGAGGACACATAAAGACAGAGAAGAGGACAAGATAGAGGTGGGGGCAATGCTTCCGTGGGCCCAGAGACTCAAAGATGGCTGGTGAGTGCCAGTGGCCAGTAGAGAGGCACGGGGTGTTTCTCCTCAGAGCCTCTAGAAGGAACCAGGCCCTCACAGCTTGACTTCTGATCTCCTCAACTGTGAGAAAATATGTTTCTACTGTTTTAAGTTACCTGGTTTGTGATAATTTGTTATGACAACCCTGGGAAACTAGTACAGTTGGATTATTTTAAAAATAATACTGAACAATTGGTTGTTCATTTGGAAAAAAAACAAAATTAGATTCCTGCTTTAACAGCATACATGAAAATAATCTTCTATTAAAGGCCTAAATTTGAAAAGCAGACTTAAAATGATTTTAGAAGTAACTAAGGGCCGGGCGTAGTGGCGCACTCTTGTAATCCCCGAGCTTGGGAGGCAGAGACAGGAGGATCGCGCAGGTTCGAAGCCAGCCGCGCGCGCTGGCTTAGGAGACCCTGTTTCCAAATAAAAATGTAAAAATAGGTCTGGGAGTGTAGCCCGGAGGTAGAAGGGCTTCCAGGAACCCCAGTACCACCAAAAAATAAACAAATAAATAAAAGAAGAAAAGAAGTAACTAAGGAAAAATAATCTTTAGGACACTGAGATAAGGAAATATTTCTTCAATAAGACACACATACAAATGACAAATTATAATACTGTCTGAATTCTTCAGAGAAACAGACCAAGGGGGCAGGTACGTACACATGTGCGCCAGGCAGTGAGGATAGGCTGCTCATGGAAACCAGCTCACATGGAGGCTAAGAACTGCTAAGAGCTTAGGACGCGGAGACCAAGGAAAGCACTGCTTTTGTTCCAGTCAGAGTCCAAGCCCAGGAACCAAGGATAATTTTTTTTTTTCTGTACTGGGGATGGAACCCAGGGTATTCTACCTCTGAGCTACACCCCCAGCCCTACTTTTATTCTTTATTTTGAAACAGGGTCTCACTGATTTGCAAAGGGCCTAAGTAGCTGAGGCTGCCCGCCAACAGCGAACCTCCTCTCTCAGCCTCCCGAATGCTGGGATTATGAGTGTGCACCACCACATTTCATTCAATGATGCTGTTTTGCTTCAAGTCAGAATCCAAAGCAGAAAACTAATGTCCCAGCTCAAAAATGACCACTGGGCCCAGTGGTGCAGCCTGTAATCTCAGTACTTGGGAGGCTGAGATAGGAGGATTGCAGGTCTGAGGCCAGCCTCAGAAACTTTAAAAGACCCTCAGCAACTTTGCAAGACCCAGATTCAAAATAAGAAATAACTGGGCGTGGTGGCACACACTTAAAATCCCAGCATTTGGGGGGCTGCGACAGGAGGACCGTGTTTCGCAGACAGCCTCAGCTACTTAGTGAGGCCCTTTGCAACTCAGTGAAACCCTGTTTCAAAATAAAGAATAAGCCGGGTGTGGTGGCGCACGCTTGTAATCCCCGCACTTGGGAGGCTGAGACAGGAGGATCGCACAGGTTCGAAGCCAGCCTCAGCTAGTTAGTGAGGCTCTCAGCAACTTAGACCCTGTTTCCAAATAAAATATAAAATAGGTCTGGGGGTATAGCCTGGAAGGAGAAAGCTTCTGGGTCCACCCCAGTACCACCAAAAGATAAAATAAATAAATAAATAAATAAATGATAAATAAATAAATAAATAAATAAGAATAAAAAATAAGGCTGGGGGTATAGCTCGGAAATGCCACCGGGTTCAATCCCCAGTACCACAAACAAACAAAGACACAAAATAAGAAATAAACCAGGCATTCGTGGCTCATGCCTATAATCCTAGTACTTGTGAGGCTGAGACAGGAGGATCACAGGTTTGAGGCCAGCTTTAGAAACTTAGTGAGGCGCTCTGCAATTTAGTGAAACCCTATTTCAATGTTAAAAGAATAAAATAAGGTTGGGGGTGTATCTTGGAGGTAGAATACTCCTGGCATCCCTAGCACCACAAAAATTAAAAAAATAAAAAAATTAAAAAAAGGAAAGGAAAGGAAAGGAAACAGGGCTGAGGATGTAGCCTGAAGATAGAATGCCTCTCTGGGTTCAACCTCCAGTACCAAAAAGGAAAAAGAAAAGAAAGATGACATAAAGAGAAAGGATAAGCCCCTCACTGGGAGGAAATCCCTGCAGGCAATTCTACTTCTTCATATAAAACCCTGGTGGGAAGCCAGGCGTGGGGCGCACGCTTGTAATCCCAACATTTGGGAGGCTGAGACCGGAGGATCGTGGTTCGCAGACAGCCTCAGCCACTTAGTGAGGCCCTTTGCAACTCAGTGAGACCCTGTTTGAAAATAAAGAATAAAAAATAGGGCTGGGGGTGCAGCTCGGAAGTAGAGTGCTCCTGGGATCCATCCCAAAACAAAACAAAAGAACCCTGATGGGCACTGGGATGAGCCCCATGGCAGAATACAAGCCTAGCTCACAGAAGGCCCCGGGCTGGATCCCCAGCACTAACAAGGGAGGAGGAGGAGGAGGAGGAGGAGGAGGAGGAGGAGGAGGAGGAGGAGGAGGAGGATGGTGGGGGAGGGAAGAGGGAGGGAGGAGGGAGGAGGATGAAGAGGAGGGAGGGAGGAGGGAGGGAGGGAGGAGGAGGAGGAGGAAGAGGAGGGGCAAGTCCACGCTGTTCTTTTCCTGGCCTGATTCATTCACCCAAAGCACAGGTCCAAAAGGATTCATTCACCCAAAGGAGGGAGGGAGGAGGAGAAGAGAGGAGGAGGAGGAGGAGGAGGAGGAGGAGGAGGAGGAGGAGGAGGGAGAGGAGGAGGGGTAAGTCCACGCTGTTCTTTTGCTGGCCTGATTCATTCACCCAAAGCACAGCTCCAACAAGGACCTTTCCAGCTCAAGAGAAAATCCAAATTTTGTAGCTTGGGTGTTGAGGCCACCTGTGGTGTATCATTTAAGCCCCCCCCCACCCCCCCCAGCACAGCACTGGGGATCAGACCCAGGCCTCACACACTCTGCCAGAGCTCCACCTCCAGGCCCAACTTCTACCACTTTTTTTTTTTTTTTTTTTTTTTTTTGGTATTGGATTGAACTCAGGGACATTCTAGGAACTCTGAGCTAAATCTCCAGCCTTATTTATTTATTTATTTATTTTTACGGTACTAGGGGTGGAAACTAAGGGCATTCTACCTCTGAGCAACACTCCCCAAACCTATTTTTTTTTATTCTTTATTTTGAAACAGGGTCTCACTGAGTGGCAAAGGACCTCACTGAAGAGCTGAGGCTGGCTGCGAACCTGCACGATCCTCCTGTCTCAGCCTCCCAAATGCTGGGATTACGAGCATGCGCCACCACGCCCGGCCTTATTTTTTATTTTAAAGCAGGGTCTCATTAGGTTGCTAAGGGTCTCCCTGAGTTTCTGAGGCTGGCCTTGAGCCTGTGATCCTCCTGTCTCAGCCTCCCAAGTACTAGAATTCCAGGTATGCCACCCCACTGTGCCCGGCTTTCCTACCACTCTTAAACAGATCCCTACCCTTCTCCTGCTTCTACACAAGTCTCCCCTTGTTCCAGTATACTTGACTCTCCACTGACCATCTGCAGAGACAGGCAGGCCAGGTGAAGAGAATTCTCTGATCATCTCGGTGGGTGCATGGTCTTCTGCTTTGGATCTTGACGTGGACTAAGCAGCAGTGGTACTTGGATCCGTCATCCCTTTTTCTAGTAGCACTCCCTCCATGTTCTTAGGGAACTCTGCTTTTCACTCATACGTAGAACACTGTCTCGCCAGTAGGATCTGTCTTCCAGGCCACAGAGATGAACGAATTTGAGCGGCTTAAATTTACCCTACTACAATCTCTTCTGAGACTTTTCTGCTGAAGGTCGCAAGGCTCCTTCCTCACTTTCCTCTGATGTCCACGCCTTACTCAGACCTCTCTTGGTTGTGTGTGTGTGGGGTGGAACCCAGGGGCAATCTGCCTCTGAGCTTTACCCCCCCCCCCACAAATCTATTTCAATCTTTATTTTGAAACAGGATCTCACTAAGTTGCTAAGGTCCTCCCTAAGATGCAGAGGCTGGCTGCGAACCTGCGATCCTCCTGTTGCGGGCTCCCGGTGACTGGGATTACGTGTGTGTACCATCTTCTACCTTGTAGCCCAGTTATTATATTCTCTTGCAACGGTCTCAAGTGCTGCGCTCTCCCTCCAAGCACTCAATTTTAGCAAGTATTTTCTGACTACCTTTTTGTGCAGACGTTGTGTTATGCTCTAGGGAGAGAAAGCTGGATAAAACATAGTCCCTGGATGAATGGTCCGTGAATGAAGATGTTCTTTGGGGCTTTGCCCAGTTTATCACAGGGGATTTGAGCAGAAGTAAAAAAAAAAGAGAGAGAGACAAAAGGTTCAAAATCCTTAGCCTGACCTGGGAGTGGTGGCACACACCTGTAATCCCAGTACTTGGGAGGCTGAAACAGGAGGATTGCAGGTTCAAGGCCAGCCTCAGCAATTTAGCAAGAACTTTGCCAATTAGTAAGACCCTGCTTCAAAATAAAATATAAAATAGGGCTGTAACTCAGAGTAGAATGCCCTGGAGTCAATCCCTATTACCCCCCACTATGCAGTGTGTGTGTGTGTGTGTGTGTGTGTGTGTGTGTGTGTAATTGTGTAATGTTAGCTTGGCATTCTTGGGGGTCTGGTTTTGTTTTGGTTTTGTCTGCCCTACACATACGCCTATCTGCTGCCCCACTGGACTGCCTGCCGTCCTGGACGCTCTGAGCTGTCCTGTCCTGGCTGCAGCGGCGTCACCCGCAGCTTCTCTGCGACTCTCTCTCCCACTCAAGCCTGCTCCCTCCCCGCCACGTTCAGCCCTCACCGTCCTTCCCTTTCGCCCCCTCCTCTCCCTTTCCTTTCCTCTCTTTGTGCCTCCCCCACCCCTCTCTCCCCTGACACTTGCCCCACCCTTGCCCCCTAGATTTCCTCTTTTATTTCCTGATCAGCTTCCCTCTCCACCAGGGACCCGCCGGTGCCATCTGTGGATGCTCACAGTCCCTCCCCTTGGGCACAAAAGATAGGACAAGACAAATCTAAATCAAACAGCTTCTAGATCACACCCTAAGAAGCCCTCAAAGTGCAGTGGGAAGGAGAGGCGGAGGAGGGGAGGGGACCCAGCGGCAGGGAAGAGGCTGCCTAGCAGCATCGCCTACTTCCAGCCCACCCAAGCTCCTCCCTTTCCTCCTCCTGATCAAAGAATTAGGAAAAACCAGAACAGCAAAAATCCTTGACATTCATCTACTCTGCCTCCATAACTGAGGCTGGGAAACTGAGGCGGAGAAAAGGGAAGCAACTAGCTGCCGTGACAGGACAAGTCAGGTCCCCGCCCGGCCAGTGAGCGTCCTCCTAGCCACACCTCCTGTTTCCCCTTTCCCCGACTCCCACCTCGCCAGGCCTGAGAAAGCATCTAGGGATTCCCCAACTCCCTTAGGGAGCACGGGCCAGTACGGTGGGGGCAGACAGAGGACACTCATTGAAAAATCTGGCCCTGCATTCTGGGAGTTTGTGTGGGGCGGGATAGTGAAAGTGTCCATGTGGCCAATAGAGGGACCTGTGGAGTCCCTGGTAAGCGCCCCACGGAGACCCCCCTAATCCCCCAGCCTAGGGGGCCACCTATCTTACCCACCCCTGGGACTTAG